>NC_135818.1:4481325-4703582 GCF_964213995.1 Mustelus asterias | reverse complement strand
GGTAGATGGGGGGGGTAGATGGGGGGGGTAGATGGGGGGGGTAGATGGGGGGGGTAGATGGGGGGTAGATGGGGGGGGTAGATGTGGGGTAGATATAGGGTATTTGCCCCAGGGGGCTGTAGATGGGGGTTCGAGGTGAATTGTGGGGTAGGTTGGGGGTTAGGGGTGAATTGGGCAGTAAATGGGGGTATTTGCCCAACGGGGACTGCAGATGGGGTTTCGATGTGAATTGGAGGTAGATGGGGGGTACTTGTCCCAGGGGGCTATAGATGGGAGTTTGGGGTAAATTAGGGGGTAGGTTGGGGTTCAGGGTGAATTGGGGGGTAAATTGGGGTATTTGCCCAAGGGGGCTATAGATGGGAGTTGGGGTGAATTGGGGGTAGATGGGGGGGGGCAGATGAGGGGTAGATGGGGGGTATTTGCACCGGGGGGCAATACATGGGGGTTAGGGGTGAATTGGGGAGTAAATGGGGTATTTACCCAAGGGGGCTATAAATGAGGGTTAGGGGTGAATTAGGGGGCAGGTTGGGGTTAGGGGTGAATTGGGGGGTAAATGGGGGTATTTGCCCAAGGGGGGCTATAGATCGGAGTTAGTGGTGAATTGGGGGTAAATAGGAGGGTAGATGGGGTATAGCCCCGGGGGGCTATTCCATTCCTTACTCGCTGGGCTTCGCCTCCTCGCTCATCTTTAGCGGCTGCTCCTGGGCTCCCGCTCCCGCTCCGGCTGCATCTTGTCCCCGCTCCGTCCCCGGGCTGCCGCCGCTCGCATCGGGCAGGAGCGGGGCAGCGGGCGCCGCTCAGACTGAAGCCCGGGCGGGATTGCCGCTGCTGCTGCCCCTCGGCTCCCGCTGCTCTCCCTGCCTCCCCGGCCCCGGGGCTGCCTCTCAGTGCCTGCGGCCGGGCTCCGCTCCGCTGCCGCTCACCATCCCCGCTCTCTCTTCACTCCATTTTGCAGCAGCAGGAGGAGGAGGGGAGAGAGAGGGGAATTCATCTGGGCGGAAGCAATGACCAACACACACAGACTGGGAGTGGTATCCCTCCACTCAACCCCTTCCAAATGCTCAATGCCAGAAGGCAACCCCAGCCAGCTCCCACTGGGAACAGGGCTGTGTCCCAGGCTCAGCTCCCACTGGCCCCCTTCCCTCTCCCACACTAATAGCACTGGCAGGGGAGGGAGTTTCTCTCTGTCTCTCCCCTGGGACAACGCGCACTGATCTATCCACACACACACACACACACACACAGGAGCTGAGTTCAATGTGAGTGAGCTTGCATCTCATCACTGCACACACGCACAGCTCAGCAACTGGTGAAAGCAGACAGAGAGAGAGAGAGAAATAACCAGGAGACACAGCTAGTGAAACCAGCCAGACAGAGAAATAACCAGGAGAAATAACTAGTGAAACCAGCCAGAGAAGTAACCGGGAGAAATAACTAGTGAAACCAGCCAGAGAAATAACCAGGAGAAATAACTAGTGAAACCAGCCAGAGAAATAACCAGGAGAAATAACTAGTGAAACCAGCCAGAGAAATAACCAGGAGAAATAACTAGTGAAACCAGACAGAGGCAGAGAAATAACCAGGAGAAATAACTAGTGAAACCAGCCAGAGAAATAACCAGGAGAAATAACTAGTGAAACCAGCCAGAGAAATAACCAGGAGAAATAACTAGTGAAACCAGCCAGAGAAATAACCGGGAGAAATAACTAGTGAAACCAGCCAGAGAAATAACCAACAGACATAACTAATGAAATCTCTCAACACCAGCTTCTTCCCTGCTGCCATCAGACTTTTGAATGGACCTACCTTATATTAAGTTGATCTTTCGCTACACCCTAGTGATGACCGTAACACTACGTTTTGCACCCTCCTTTCCTTCTCCCCTTGTGTACTCTATGAACAGTATGTTTTTAAAGTTTATTTATTAGTGTCACAAGCAGGCTTACATTAACACTGCAATGAAGTCACTGTGAAAATCCCCTCGTTGCCACGCTCAGGTGCCTCTTCGGGTACACTGAGGGAGGATTTAGCAAGGCCAATCATCTAACCAGCACGTCTTTCAGACTGTGGGAGGAAACCGGAGCACCCGGAGGAAACCCGCGCAGACATGAGGAGAATGTACAGACTCCGCACAGTGACCCAAGCCGGGAATCGAACCCAGGTCCCTGGCATTGTGAGGCAGCAGCGCTAACCACTGTGCTGCATCCATACCATCTCTACGGTGCCTTAGTCACATAATAAAATGAGTAGATAAAATATTATTGGATATTTTGTCTCTTTAGTGCACAAGAAACAATACTTTTCACTGTCCCAATACACGGCACGGTGGTTAACACTGCTGCCTCACGATGCCAGGGACCCGGGTTTGATTCCCAGCTTGGGTCACTGTCTGTGTGAAGTTTGCACATTCTCCCCGTGTCTGCGTGGATTTCATCTGGTGCTCTGGTTTCCTCCCACAGTCCAAAGACGTGCTGGTTAGGTGCATTGGCCATGCTAAATTCTCCCACAGTGTACCCGAACAGGCGCCAGAGTGTGGTGACTGGGGGATTTTCACAGTAACTACACTGCAGTGTTAATGTAAGCCTACTGGTGACACTGATAAATAACAAAAATAAACTTTACATGTTACAATAACAAATCAAATCAAAAACCAGCCAGCGACAGAGCAGAAGTTAACCAGGAGACACAACTAGTGAAATCAGTCAGAGACAGAGAGAAATAACCAGGCAAGACATCCCAAACAAAACAATCACCAATTTCACATTTTTCCTCTCATTTCACATCAAACACCACCCCCCCTCCCCCCTCCTCCCCGCCACCAGTTGACATTTGCTTTTAATCCCACTCTACACAGGCCTCTTTGAAATCATGTTGCAGAACTTTTGAAGTCTCCCTCCCTCCTTTCAAGTAGAATTGGAAGCTGCAATTCATTTTTTAATTTTCTGAACATTTTGTCTTATCGCACAATTAAGTGTGGCCAGCAAAGATCATTCGGAGGGCTGGCGTGCCTATAACGCTCATTTTTTGTTATTTTTGTTTGGTGTTCTAACTTTGCAGTTGGCTGCAGGGTAACAGAGATACACTCTTGATCTCTGTTGCTGTTCTATGCAGACTGATGATATTCTAAAAGTTGCCTGTATTGTTACCCCAATATAACTTAAAGGTGTTAACTCATCAAACTTAGACTTCAAGGCTTTTTGGTTACATCACAGCTTGGTATGGCTCCTGCTCTGACAAAGACTGCAAGAAACTACAAATGGTTGTGAATGTAGCCCAGTCCAACCAGCCTCCCATCCATTGACTCTGTCTACACTTCCCACTGTCTCGGAAAAGCAGCCAGCATAATCAAGGATCCCACGCACCCCGGGCATAGTCACCGGAACTCTACCACCTTGCCCATCCAGAATCATGTGCCCGGCGAGGGACCGACAATGGAAATCTCCGTTGACCTCGGGCGGGAATTTCTGGTCTCACCCGAGCCCTCTCTTCCACTTTCTTCTGTCGGGAAAAAAATACAAAAGTCTGAGATCATGCATCAACCGACTCAAGAACAACTTCTTCCCTGCTGCCATCAGCCTTTTGAATGGACCTACCTTGTATTAAGTTGATCTATCTCTGCACCCTAGCTATAACTGTAACACTATGTTCTGCACCCTCCTTTTCTGAACGATATGCTTTGTCTGTATAGCGCGCAAGAAACAATACTTTTCACTGTATACTGATACATATGACAATAATAAATCAAATCAAAAGGGATAGTCAAAAGCTGATGGGAAAACAGACTTCTAAGTGGGCAGAGGAAGGGGGGGGGGGGATTAGCCAACTCTGAAATTTGAAAGACTGATATTTTTAATGTGAGTTAATAGATGCAGTAAAGCAGCATTGTAAAATGCGGGTTCTCCCTTTTGCTTTTCTATATAATCAATTCTTTTGTGTTCCTTGACCACACGGACTGGGGGAAGAACTTTAGGGTACATATCATCAACAAACTTCACAAGCATTTCCTCAGAATCTGTTCAGGAACTGTCTTGATTGAGAGAACAAGTGACCTAGCTGCCAGCTTAGTTGAGAAATAATGAGCAAGAGCTTAAAAATGTATTTATTAGTATCACAAGTAGGCCTACATTAACGCTGCAATGAAGTTACTGTGAAAATCCCCTAGTTGCCACACTCCGGCGCCTGTTCGGGTACACTGAGGGAGAATTTAGCATGGCCAATGCACCAAGCCGGCATGTCTTTCAGACTGTGGGAAGAAACTGGAGCACCCGGAGGAAACCAACGCAGACACAGGGATGTATTGGAATCTCATTGCCAGTTTTAGGAGTAGCTTTAATAGTTATTTAACTGATTTGAAGCTTCTGCACCATCCCAGAGGGTAGAAGTCACATAGGCCTCACTAAAAGCTGATGTATAGGATATGGCCAAGAAGTCAATGCACATGTTATAGCCCCACTCAGTGGACCAATGCAAAAGAGAAAATCTATTATTTAAAAATATTTTGCAATGCTGGGATATTTTTATTATTGAACTTATTTCACAAAGAGCTTCTTAAAAAGTGGAATTCTATACGTCCATACCATCTCTACGGTGCCTTAGTCACATAATAAAATGAGTAGATAAAGTATTATTGGATAGATAATATTATGATGTGCCCTACATTGGTGGAGCATGTGGATAAATTATATTCAAGGTTGTTTCTGAGGCTCCTTTAATTTAAGTTAGGCTGGTGTTCCATTCTCCAAGGAGAAGTGGTCAAGTTGCACTGGGTTAATTTGGAACAGGGGTTGAAGAGGAGGCTGTGTTATAAATCTTGATCATCTCCGCATTTTCCTGACACCCACCTTGACCCATTCCCCTCCCCCCTCACATGCTGAAAAATAATCTAACAGGGAGCTAATAACCTTTACCTTATATGGCAAGGTCAGTTTATTAATGATGGACAATAGAACATAGAACAGTACAGCACAGAACAGGCCCTTCGGCCCACGATGTTGTGCCGAGCTTTATCTGAAACCAAGATCAAGCTATCCCACTCCCTATCATCCTGGTGTGCTCCATGTGCCTATCCAATAACCGCTTAAATGTTCCTAAAGTGTCTGACTCCACTATCACTGCAGGCTGTCCATTCCACACCCCAACCACTCTCTGCGTAAATAACCTATCTCTGATATCCTTCCTGTATCTCCCACCACGAACCCTATAGTTATGCCCCCTTGTAATAGCTCCATCCACCCGAGGAAATAGTCTTTGAACGTTCACTCTATCTATCCCCTTCATCATTTTATAAACCTCTATTAAGTCTCCCCTCAGCCTCCTCCGCTCCAGAGAGAACAGCCCTAGCTCCCTCAACCTTTCCTCATAAGACCTACCCTTCAAACCAGGCAGCATCCTGGTAAATCTCCTCTGCACTCTTTCCAGCGCTTCCACATCCTTCTTATAGTGAGGTGACCAGAACTGCACACAATATTCCAAATGTGGTCTCACCAAAGTCCTGTACAGTTGCAGCATAACCCCACGGCTCTTAAACTCCAACCCCCTGTTAATAAAAGCTAACACACTATAGGCCTTCTTCACAGCTCTATCCAAAACGCCTTACTAAAATCCATGTATATGACATCAACTGCCCTACCTTCATCAACACACTCAGTTACCTCCTCAAAAAATTCTATCAAATTTGTGAGGCACGACTTGCCCTTCACGAATCCCTGCTGACTATCCCGGATTAATCCGCATCTTTCTAAATGGTCGTAAATCCCATCTCTAAGGACCTTTTCCATCAATTTACCAACCACCGAAGTAAGACTAACCGGTCTATAATTACCAGGGTCATTTCTATTCCCTTTCTTAAACAGAGGAACAACATTCGCCATTCTCCAGTCCTCTGGCACCATCCCCGTGGACAGCGAGGACCCAAAGATCAAAGCCAAAGGCTCTGCAATCTCATCCCTTGCCTCCCAAAGAATCCTAGGATACATTTCATCAGGCCCAGGGGACTTATCGACCTTCAGTTTATTCAAAACTGTCAGGACATCCTCCCTCCGAACATCTATTTCCTCCAGCCTATTAGCCTGTAACACCTTCTCTTCCTCAAAAACATGGCCCCTCTCCTTGGTGAACACTGAAGAAAAGTATTCATTCATCACCTCGCCTATCTCTACTGACTCCATACACAAGTTACCACTACTGTCCTTGACCGGCCCTAACCTCACCCTGGTCATTCTTTTATTCCTCACATAAGAGTAAAAAGCCTTGGGGTTTTCCTTGATCCGACCCGCCAAGGACTTCTCGTGTCCCCTCCTAGCTCTCCTAAGCCCCTTTTTCAGCTCATTCCTTGCTAACTTGTAACCCTCAATCGAGCCATCTGAACCTTGTTTCCTCATCCCTACATAAGCTTCCCTCTTCCTTTTCACAAGATATTCCACCTCTTTCGTGAACCATGGTTCCCTCACTCGGCCATTTCCTCCCTGCCTGACAGGGACATACCTATCAAGGACACCCAGTATTTGTTCCTTGAAAAAGTTCCACTTTTCATTAGTTCCTTTCCCTGACAGTTTCTGTTCCCAACTTATGCCCCCTAATTCTTGCCTAATCGCATCATAATTACCTCTCCCCCAATTGTAAACCTTGCCCTGCCGTACGGCCCTATCCCTCTCCATTGCAATAACAAAAGACATCGAATTGTGGTCACTATCTCCAAAGTGCTGTCCCACAACCAAATCTAACACTTGGCCTGGTTCATTTCCCAGTACCAAATCCAATGTGGCCTCACCTCTTGTCGGCCTATCCACATATTGTGTCAGGAAACCCTCCTGCACACACTGCACAAAAACTGCCCCATCCGAACTATTTGACCTACAAAGGTTCCAATCAATATTTGGAAAGTTAAAGTCCCCCATGACAACTACCCTGTGACCCCCACACATATCCCTAATCTGCTTAGCAATTTCTTCCTCCACATCTCTATTACTATTTGGGGGCCTATAGTAAACTCCTAACAACGTGACCACTCCTTTCCTATTTCTAACCTCAGCCCATATTACCTCAGTGTGCAGATCCCCCTCGAAGTGCCTTTCCGCAGCCGTTAAACTATCCTTGATTAACAATGCCACTCCTCCACCTCTTTTACCAGCTTCCCTACACTTAGTGAAACATCTATACCCCGGAACATCCAACAACCATTCCTGTCCTTGTTCTACCCACGTCTCCGTAATGGCCACAACATCGTCGTCCCAAGTACCAATCCACACCCCAAGTTCATCTACCTTGTTCCGGATGCTCCTTGCATTGAAGTGGACACACTTCAACCCACCTTCCTGTCTACCGGTACCCACCCTTGACCCTGATACCTTCCCCAATACCTCACCACCCTCAATATAACACTGCACAGGGAGGGGGGGTCATATTTTAAATGTATATACATCAATACGATCATGGCTGATCTTGGGTTTCCACTCCATTTTCCTACCCACTCCACATACCCTTTGATTCCCTGAGAGATCATTAAATAGATTAGGTTGATTGGTCATGATAAATTGCCCCTTAGTGTCAGGGAGATTAGGAGGGTAAATATGTGGGGTTACGGGGATAGGACCTGGGTGGGATTGTTGCGGGTGCAGTCTCGATGGGCCAAATGGCCTCCTTCTGCACTGTAGAGGTTCTGTGACTCTAAATCTGTCTGTCCCGACCTTAAATATAGTCACTGATGAAGCATTCACAACCCTCTGGGGTAGAGAATTCCAAAGATTCACAGCCCTTTGAGTGAAGAAATCTTGCTCCATCTCCGTCCTAAGTGATCGGCCCCCTTATCCCGATATAGTCTTCGGGTGCTAGCGATTAAAGACCTTCGAACAGTCGGACAATATAATTCACTCTCTATCCGAAAGTTATGCATCCTGCCTTTATTTTTATTATTGATTCTCATCTCCACACTAATAATGGAAGCTGCCTATATATAAACTTGCCGCACTGTAAATAGCACCGTGGATGACCCATTTGGTAACTCCACTCTGAGGAAGTTTACATAGACAGTTTCCATTATAAATGTGGAGATGTTAATACATGATGGGGGAAAAAAAACACTGACAGAAAATACGCTTAGATATAAGACTTCTAATCTATGAGTTGATCTCCATGGCAACACATATGGGTATGCCAGACCAATTTTAATTTTTCATGTCAAGCTGAGGTAGAGGGTGGGAATTTTGGCAGCAGTGCGGGAGGAATGGGAAATTAGAAAAGAAAAGAGGCGGCAAATGGGAGAAATGGGGGCAGGAAAGGGAAGAGAGGGGGAGGGGAAGATGGTGAACCACAGGGAAGTGAGGGAGGTGAAATTCAGAATGGGAAGGAGTAGATATTGGAAAAGGAAGAGACAGGGAAAGGGTGAGGGAAGAAGTGTTCATGAAATATAATTCTTATCAGTGAGGGACAGTAAGTAGTCTCACGACACCAGGTTAAATTCCAACAGGTTTATTTGGTAGCACGAGCTTTCGGAGCAGCGCTATCCCAGTCCAACGCCAGCAACTCCACATCATGGTTATCAGTGAGGGATGGGGATCTGTACTATGGAATAGTCAATCATTGGAGAGAAGGAATATAGCAGAGGAGGGGGTGCCATGGATGGGAAATACATTTGGGTAGTTTACTGTAAATGGGAAAATGAATCAAAACAGACATGTGACTGCATTCTCAGCCAATGAGCGATGGCGGGGGGAAGAGAATATCAAACCTGCAGGCCCACAGCTGGGTGGGAATGACAAATGCAGGAAGTCAAAATCCTGTTCATCAGAGAAGGAGAAATGAGGTTGAAATTTCATGCAGGATTCTTAGAATCCTTACAGTGTGGAAGGAGGCCATTCGGCCCACCATACCTGCACCAACAACAATCCCACCCAGAGACTACCCCTGCATATTTACCCTGCTCATTCCCCCTGACACTAAGGGGCAATTTACCATGGCCAATCAATCTAACCCAATCTTCCTCCCCAATGGAGCTTAATTCTATCAAACAGAACCATCCTTTAGACCAACAATTCCAACACTAAATCAACGAATGCACAGTGGCACAGTGGTTAGCATTGCTGCCTCACAGTGCCAGGGACCCAGGTTCAATTCCAGCCTCGGGTCACTGTCTGTGTGGAGTCTGTATGTTCTCCCTGTATCTGCATGGGTTTCTCCAGGTGCTGCAGTTTCCTCCCACAGTCCAAAGATGTGCTCAATCTTTCCTTAGCCTGATGAGACAAATGATTGCTTTGTGGGGAGTTTCAGTCTGACTGCTGCATATCCATTGACACTGATTTTGCAGCTTCAGTTTCAATACTTTTAGAATCTCAAATAACGTACTAAGGATATAACCTAAGAAAGCGAAGCAGATGTCGAACATTTGGTCCTTCGAGTCTGCTCTCAGTAACTGACTCCACTTTCCTGCTCTGACCCTCTTGTCGAGTCTCTCTTAGTGTCCCCAAATCTATCAATCTCTGTCTTGTATAGACTCAGTAAGAAGTCTCACAACACCAGGTTAAAGTCCAACAGGTTTATTTGGTAGCAAATACCATAAGCTTTCGGAGCAATGCTCCTTCGTCAGATGGAGTGGTCTCTGTTCTCAAACAGGGCACAGACACAGAAATCAAATTATAGAATACTGATTAGAATGCAAATCTCTACAGCCAGCCAGGTCTTAAATGTACAGACAATGTACATTTAAGACCTGGCTGGCTGTAGAGATCTGCATTCTAATCAGTATTCTGTAATTTGATTTCTGTGTCTGTGCCCTGTTTGAGAACAGAGACCACTCCATCTGACGAAGGAGCATTGCTCCGAAAGCTTATGGTATTTGCTACCAAATAAACCTGTTGGACTTTAACCTGGTGTTGTGAGACTTCTTACTGTGTTTACCCCAGTCCAATGCCGGCATCTCCACATCTTGTATAGACTCAACCATTGAACAACCGCAGCCCTCTGGGGTAGTAAATTCCAATGGTTCACAACCTGTTGATTGAAGACGTTTCACTTAATCACAGTGCAAAATGGTCGATCCCGTATTCTGATACAAGGCATTCTGGGAAGATAGTCAAAGAACAAAAGGAGGAGGGCTGTTGGTATTGAATAAGGAGAGAATTGCAGTGCTGGAGAGAGAGGATGACCCAAAGGGGTCAAGGACGGAATCTACTTAGCTAGCGACAAGGAACAAAAAAGTTTCAATTACATTGCTTAGTGTAGGGGACGCAATGGCCTCGTGGTTAAAAGCAAATTACTGCGGATGCTGGAATCTGAAACCAAAAGAGAAAACACTGGAAAATCTCAGCAGGTCTGGCAGCATCTGTAAGGAGAGAAAAGAGCTGACGTTTCGAGCCCAGATGACCCTTTGTCAAAGCTTTCATGGCTTGTGGTGTTATCGCTAGACTATTAATCCAGAAACTCAGCTCACGTTCTGGGGACCCGGGTTCGAATCCCGCCATGGCAGATGGTTGAATTTCAGTTCAATCATAAATATCTGGAGTTAAGAATCTACTGATGACCATGAAACCATTGTCGATTGTCGGAAAAAGCCACCTGCTTCACTAATGCCCTTTAGGGAAGGAAATCTGCCATCCTTACCTGGTCTGGCCTACATGTGACTCCAGAGCCACGTAGTTGACTCTCAACTGCCCTCTGAAATGGCCAAGCAAAACACTCAGTTCAAGGGCAACTAGGGATTGGCAATAAATGTCAGCCAGCCAGCGATGCCCATGTCCAACGAATTAATAAAAAAAAGTCAATAGGTCACCAAACAGTGGGAAGAAGGCAGAGGAACAAGTTACTTAGAATCAAAGAATCCCTACAGTGCAGAAGGAGGCCATTCAGCCCATTGAGCCTGCACCGACAACATTTCCTCCCTGGCCCTATCCCCAAAACCCCACATATTTACTCTATTATTCCCCCTGATACTGAGAGACAATTTAGCATGACCAATTAACCTAACCCGCAAATCTTTGGAGTGTGGGAGGAAACTGGAGCACCCGGAGGAAACACGGGGATGTTCTCTGCAAACTCCACACAAATTTGCAAGGAAATTACAGAAAGGTGCAAAAATTACATAATAGTTATGATGGAGGACTTTAAGATCCAAATGCAGATGTAGGTAGTAACTTGAAGGGCAGAGAAGGGTCAAGAGATCCCGGTGTGGGTCCAGGAAAATGTTCTTAGCAGCATGGTTTCAGTCCAACAAGGAAGGAGACACTGCTAGATCTGGGTCCTGGGAATGAGGTGGGCCAAATGTCAATGAGAGAACATTTAAGGGACACTGATCATTGTATCATAAGGTTCAGACTGACTACAGAAAAGGACAAAGAACAATCCAGAGTAAGAATAATTAACTGGAGGATAGCCAAATTCAGTGGGGTAAGAACACAAATGGGCTGAATTAATTGGAGTCAAAGGTTGGCAGGAAGAGTGAAGGTGATCAATGGGTGACCTTTAATAAAGCGAGAGTTCAGTTACAGTCAGGGCACATTCCCATGAAAGGGAAAGGTAGGGCAAACAAATCCAGAGCTCCCCAGATGACAAAATGAGTAGATTAAATATTATTGGATAAGTAATATTACGATGGGCCTGAGACTCCGATGTGGCCAATATTGGTGGAGCATGTGGATAAATTATATTCAAGGTTTTTTCTTTAATTTAAGCGATAAGGAACAAAAAAGTTTCAATTGCATTGCTCGGTGTGGTCGATAAGTCACCAAATAGTGGGAAGAACATAGAGGAACAAATTTCTTAGAATCATAGAATCAAAGAATCCCTAAACAAATCCAGAGCCCCCCCCGGATAACGAAGGGTATAGAAATTAAGATAAAGAAGAAAAAGTGTGTTTGTGACAGGCACCAGTTGAGAATTGAGAACCACTCTGAATCATAGAATCCCTGCAGTGCAGGAGGAGGCCATTTGGCCCATCAAGTGTGCACCAACTTTTTGACAGACCATCCCACCCAAGCCCTAACCACGTAACCCCATGCATTTACCCCACTACTCCCCCTAACCTAACATCTAGGGACATTAAGGGGCAATTTAGCATGGCCAATCCACCTAACCCGCACATGTTTGGAGTGCAGGAAGAGACCAGAGCACCCGGAGGAAACCCACGCAGACACAAGGAGAATGTGCAAATTCCACACAGACGGTGACCCGAGGCTGGAATTGAACCTGGGTCCCTTGCACTGTGAGGCAGCAGTGCCAACCACTGTGCCACCGTGCCACAGAAGGTTCAGAGGGGAGGTGAAGAGGCAAATAAGAGATGCAAAGAGGAAATATGAAAAACAACTAGCAGCTAACATAAAAAGGAATCCCAAAGTCTTTGAGAAGCACATAAATAAAAAAGAGTGGTAAAAGGAAGAATAGGAATAATAAGGGACCACAAAGGGAATTTACACATGCAAAGTGTATAGGTAAAGTTTTAAATGAATGCTTTTCACCTGTCCTCACCAAGGAAGAAGATGCTACCCAGGCTATGGTGAAAGAGTAGAGGGCTTAAAATTGAAATAAAGGAGATATTGGTAGGTGCAGCAGGATTTTACAGCCTCACTGTCCCGAAACCGTAAAATCCTGCCCGAAAGTCAACGGACTTTTCTGTTGTCCACCCCTCGCCCACTCTGATTCCCGTGGTGGGTGGGATGGTAAAATTTTGGCCGTTATCTATATTTAAAGTTGAAAAAGCACCAGGACCAGATGAGATGCACGCAAGGATATTGTGAGCAGTGAGAGGAAATTGCAGAGGCACTGGCCATAATTGTTCCATCTTCCATAGACACCGGGGAGGTGCCAGAGGTCTGGAAGAGCACCCTAGTTTAGAAAAGGGTGTAAAGGTAAGCCCAGTAACAACATGCTAATCAGTTTAACTTCAGCATTGGGGAAACTTTGAGAAACAATAATTCAGAACAAATGTAAGTTAATTAAGGAAAACATGGATTACTGAAAGGAAAATCACACTTAACTAACTTCCTGAGCTTTTCGGAGAGGGTTGATGAATGCAATGGTGTTGATGGACCTCCAATCGCGTGCCACACAACAGATTTGTGAGTGAAGTTATAGCTCGTGGAATAGAAGGGACAGCAGCAACTTGGATATGAAATTGGCTGAGTGGCAGGAAACAGAGAATTGTGGTTAATGGATGTTTTTTCGGCTGATGGAAGTTTTGCAAAGTCAGTGTTGGGATTCTTGCTTTTTCTGATGTACATTTATGACTTAGATTTTGGTGCACAGAGTATATTTTCTAAATTTGTGGATGATACAGAACCCAGGAGCATTGTGAACTGTGAAGGTCATGGTGTAGAACTTCAGAAAGACAGAGAGAAGTTGGTGGAATGGGCAGATGGGCAGCAGATGAAGTTAAATATAGAGAAGTGTGAAGTGATTCATTTTGGTAGAAAGAACATGGGTAGTCAGTATAAAACAAAGGGTACAGGGGCAGAGAGATCTGAGCATATATGTGCTTCAGTCATTGAAGGTGGGCAGGATAGTTTGAGAGAGTGGTCAATAAAGCATACAGTATCCTGGATTTTATGAATAGGAGCATAAGGTACAAGTGCCAAGGAAGTGATGTTAAAACTGTGAAAGATAATAGCATAGTGGTAAATGTCACTGGACTAGCAATCCAGAGGTCTAACTAATGTTCTGGGGACATGGGTTCAAATCCCATTGTGGCAGCTGGTGAAATTTAAATTCAATTAATAATTGAACAATGGCACAGTGGTGAGCACTGCTGCCTCACAGCACCAGGGACCTGGGTTCAATTCCAGCCTTGGGTCACTGTCTGTGTGGAGTTTGCGCGTTCTCCCCGTGTCTGCGTGAGTTTCCTCCGGGTGCTCCGGTTTCCTCCCCCACTCCAAAGATGTGTGGGTTAGGTTGATTGGCCATGCTAAATTTCCCTTTAACGTCAGGGGGATTAGGAGGGTAAGTATTGTGGGGTTATGGGGATAGGACAAGACCTGGGTGGGATAGGACAGGACCTGGGTGGGATTGTGGTCGGTGCAGGCTCAATGCACCAAATGGCCTCCTTCTGCACTGTAGATTCTATGATTCTATGAATAATTCAGTCATTGGTAACCTTGAAACTATCATTAATTGTTGTAAAAACCAATCTGGTTCACCAATGTCCTTTAGGGAGGGAAATCTGCCGTCCTTACCCGGTCTGGCCTACAAGTGACTCCAGAGCCACTGCAATGTGGTTGACTCTTAAATGCCCTCTGAAATGGCTTAGTAAGGCACTCAGTGGAAGGGCAGTTTGGAATGAGCGATGCCTATATCCTATGAATTAATTTAAAAAATGTTTAGTTCAGTTCTGAAAGACTTCCTATTGTTAAGCTGCAAGTTATGTGATCATACAGTTAGATGTTGGGTTGTGGATGTGCCATCATTGAATATATTTGAGATGGTCAGCATTTTGATATTTTAGGGAATGTGTGGGTCTGGGGGAGCAGATGGGAACATGGAGTTGAAGCCTGGATCAGCCATGATCATATTGAATGGCAGAGCAGGCTCAATGGGCCACATAGTTGTCTCCTATTCCTGTTTCTTGCGGTCTTTTTGTGATCACCCTCCATAACGTAATACGTGGGGCCATTTATAGAAATGCCAAGAACTGGCAAATATGAGAGAATGTTTAAGGAAGGTACAAAATTATTAAATATGAAAATCAACCATAGGTCAGCTAAGTTGATGCTAAATTAGTATTTTACTTGGTCCATTGTACACATTACATCAGTGATGAGCAACCTAGGCTAGTGAGTGGGCCGCATGAGTGGCCCTCCTTCATCTCAGTGGGCCACAAGATTGAAATCGGGCTTGTTGACCCAAAACCGTAAAATCCTGCTCGCGGTCAACAGACATTCCCATTGCCCGCCCCTCGCCCGCTCCGATTCCCCGGGCGGGGGGAGGGGGGGGGGCGGTAAAATTCCATCACATGAGTAAGATTGAATGCACAAAATACCCTTATCCTAAAACTATGACCTCTTGTCCCAGAATGCCCCACAAGAGGAAGCATCTGCTCCATGTCTACTTTATCCATACCTTTTATCATCTTGTATACCTCAATTTGATCTCCCCTCACTCTTCTAAATTCCAGAGAGTAAAGGCCTACCAAGTAATAGAAAATGTTTAATTAGTCACATATTAATAGAACTGTCATCAACTTTAAATGGTAAAACCAAAAGAAATATTTACACTTTGGACACAGAGGGAGTGCATAGCTCTCACAGTCAATGTTATGAGCAATCATTTCACACCTCACTACACTTGCCCTTGTTTTATGTGTGAAGCACTTCAGCCACACTGGCAGGAAAAAAACTACGTGGATGGAAATCAGCACATTGTGGCAACTCCGCGTGTGGTCAACGGTCAACAAAATGTCTCGTGGGCCGCACTCAGAACCCAGGTGGGCCTCAATTGGCCCCATGGGCTGTAGGCTGCCCACCACTGTCTTGTTGTGCCAAGCCAGCAGGAGTGTTCCATTACTTAGCATGTCATGGTGCGCAGAGAAAGTTCTAGGCCGGAATTCTCCGACCTCGCCCACGGCTGGGATTTTCCAGTCCCAGTGCAGTGAATGGAGATTTGGCTCGGTGCCAAACCCTCCATTCTTGCCAGCGGCAGTGGCGGGGCATGCGAGACTGGAGAATCCTCGCCCTATTCTCTTTGCTCCTTCTCTCTTTCTATCGACAGACAAATGCACGGAATATGATTCCACCAAGTAAGCTGTCTCTCCGTTCCCCATACTGAAAAAAATTATAAGAATCGTGAAATGAGTCATTGAGCTGTTTTCTCTCCAAACTTCTGAAATAGTAATCACGCTTCCAGAATTTATAAATTGATTTGAAAGCTGACAACAGTAAAAAAAAGATATGATAACACAAAACACAGCACATTTCTCATTTCTCTTCAATGGGGAACCACAGTGTAGCATATCACTGTTGGTGTTTGGGGAAGCACGCACACAGTCTTGCTGACTTCCTTTTATTAAATGGCAAATGTTTCCAATGTTACATTGAAATTTTCTTCTGCTCTGGTGAGGTATTTGTGAAAAGGACTTTCCACTTGTTAGAAGTTGGTTGTGCATAGGAAAAAACATCAAATGAGAGCATTCTGAGAAAAATACAGACAAATTGGAATTGCAAAAACATTTATTTTTCACGTAACATCTGAATCATCAGATTTTTGTACATGTCCACATCTAAAGTACATTGAATCATAGAGTCCTTACAGTGCAGAAGGAGACCATTTGGCCCATCGAGTCTGCACTAACTCTCCAAGAGAGCGTCCCACCCAGGCCCTATCCCGATAGCCCCACGTATTTACTTACCCCATTAATCCCGCCAACCATTTTGGGATATTAAGGGGCAATTTAGCACGGCCAATCAACTTAACCAGCACATCTTTGGAAGGAAATCGGAGCACCCGGAGGAAACCCTTGCAGACACGGGGAGAACATGCAAACTCCACACAGACAGTCACCCAAAACTGGAATTGAACCCGAGTCCCTGGCGCTGATTTGATTTGATTTATTATTGTCACATGTATAAAGTGAACAGTGTTGTTTCCTGCATGCTGTATAGATAAAGCATACTGTTCATAGAAAAGGAAAGTTCATAAGTTCATAAGATATAGCAGCAGAATTAGGCCATTCGGCCCATCGAGTCTGCTCCGCCATTTGATCATGGCCGATATGCTCCTTATCCCCATTTTCCTGCCTTCCCCCCATAATCCTTCAACCCATTACCAACTAAAAATCTGTCTAACTCCTCCTTAAATTTACTCACTGTCCCAGCATCCACCGCACTTTGGGGCAGCGAATTCCACAGATTCACAACCCTTTGGGAGAAGTAGTTTCTCCTCAACTCTGTTTTAAATTTGCTCCCCCTTATCCTCGGACTATGACCTTTCATCCTAGAATGCCCCACTAGCAGAAACAGTAGAGAGAATGTAGTGATACAGTCATAGGGTGTAGAAAAAGATCAACTTAGTCTGAGGTAGGTCCATTCAAAATTCTGATGGCAGCAGGAAAGAAGCTGTTCTTGAGTCGGTTGGTATGTGACCTCAGACACTGTGAGGCAGCAGTGCTAACCACTGTGCCACCATGCCACCCTATGAGAAAAGGTTTCCTATGAATGCTACATGTTACTAGTTTGATATTTTAAATTAATTTCCAATATTGATACTGGGATGAAATCAATACTCACCCTGCTGAACTTGGAGGTCGGGGACTCTGATTCCTATCGAACCTCAGGTCTCCTGTGTCTGCGCTGGCAGGAACTGGTTGCACATGTGTAGTCCGGTTATTTTACTTTCTTCAGTTCGAGGACTGGCCCAGCTTGCCTGTGCAGAAAGGAGAAAGAAGAACAGTGTGAAAAGCCAGGTCAGGAGACCTGGTACATTGTGCCATTGTCAAGTTGTGTCTCAGGGCCAGGGACAAGGAAGGGAGACAGGGAGAGATTCCAAAAGGAAGTCCCTGGTAAGGGATAATAGACAGGGGATGGAAATGGTTCTAATTACTTTAAGTAAAAAGAAAGGAGCGGCAAATTAGGCTCTAAATTAAAGAAAGAACTTTGGAGAACAGACTTAAGCAAACTGAGCTTGAGGGAAGCTTGGAAGATCCAAGATTGCAGCTGAAGGTTGGTGACCAGGCTGCAGGCCGTGGGGGAAATGGTATCCCCCTGGAGCAGTGATGTTGTGCTTGGCATGGCTGAAGATCTGAAATTGTGTTTGTAAGGTGAGGCTTGAAGGTACTTGGAAACCCAGGGGAAAGGAATCTCAGAAAGTGAGATCGAAAAGCCATGAGCTGGCCCATTGTTGAAACTATCAGACTGGAAGTGACTTTTGGAGAGAATTCCAAAATGAGATCTTCAAAGGTAGAGATTGGAGACCCTCATGAGAAAGGTGATGTTCAGCAAGATTGGTTTGCTCACAATGTAACAAACATCTGGATGGACTGTTGAGAAATCCATGGAATCAAGTTTGGTGATGTCAGTGTGGTGTTTACAACGACAGTTTGCCTGTTAATTCACATGTACCTTTTACTTACCCTAAATCATAGAATCATCATAGAATCCCTACAGTGCAGATGGAGGCCATTTGACCCATCAAGTCTGCACCAACCACAATTCCACTCAGGCCCTATTCCCGTAACCCCTCATATATACCCTGCTAATCCCCCTGACACTAGGGTTAATTTTGCATGGCCAGTCAACCTAACCTGCACATCTTTGGACTGTAGGAGGAAACCGGAGCGCCAGGAGGAAACCCAACTGTCCATGCAGATACGGGGAGAATGTTCAAACTCCACACAGACAGTGACCCAAGGCCGGGATTGAACCTGGATTCCTGGTGCTGTGAGGCAGCTGTGCCAAATATTGAAGTAAATGATAGATATTGTAAATTGGTTCATCACTTGCATAGTAAAGGTTACTTTTTATTCAAAACTTATGGAATCTTATGGTTTTATTCACTGAGTAAGCATCTTGAAGCTCAAATTTGATCTACTTCAAACAAAATGTTATTGGTCCTGAACTGGATCTCCCCCATTACCCAGGTATGACCAAGGATTAGAACAATGCATTCAGGGGTGATGGTGATGTAGTGGTAATGTCACAGGACTGGTAATTCAGAGACCCAGGTTAATATTCTTCTGACACGGGTTCAAATCCACCATGGCAGCCACTGGACTCTGAATACAATTAATAAAATCTGGAATTGAAGATACTCTTTGCAATAGTGACTACCAAAATGTTATCCATTGTCATAAAAACCCACCAATGTCCTTTAGGGAAGGAAATCTGCTGTCCTTACCTGGTCTGGCCTACATGTGACTCCAGATCCTATATGTTTCTCTTTAACTCATTTAAAAAATATAGTTCTCTAATGTAATTCCAAAGATGTTCAGGTTGGGTTGATTGGCCATGCTAAATTGGCCCTTAGCGTCAGGGCATTTGGCAGAGTAAATATGTTGGGTTACAGGGATAGGGGTGGGGGGGATTGTTGTCAATGCAGCCTCAGTGGGCTTGTACTGTAGGGATGCTACGATTCTATGATAAGATTTCATTTTTTGGGGTGACATAGTTTTCTGCTTTACAACTCTAACTATGTATTTCATATTTTATTGAAAAGCTTTTTTTTATTCATTCGTGGGACATGGGCATCGCTGGCTGGTCAGCATTTATTGTCCATCCCTAGTTTCCCCAGGGCAGTTGAGAGTCAACCACATTGCTGTGGCTCTGGAGTCACATGTAGGCCAGACCAGGTAAGGATGATAGATTTCCTTCCTTAATGAACCAAATGGGTTTTTCCGACAATTGATTCATGGTCATCAGTAGATTCTCAATTTCAGGTATTTTTTTATTGAATTCAAATTCCACCATCTGCCGTGGCGGGATTCGAACCCGGATCCCCAGAGCATTAAGTGAGTGACTAGTTTAATAGTCAAGTGATAATACCACTGGGCCATCACCTCCCCATTGTTCTATGTAACTGCAAATTCTTTCTTTAGTCCTTTTTCCTTCGAGGATTACAATCACACACACAGGATGAACTTCCAGTAAGAATTAAAAGCTTCGACTTATAATTTTCAGAATATTGCCACAAAATTGTGGAGACAACTGTTCAGTTTACAGATATCGCAACCACCATAATTCTGAATCTAACTAGCTGAAATGCATTGGGATTGAATTTCTCACTGTTGCCCACTGACTTATTGGAGATGATCATATTAGTCAGAGAGTGATCTCAGAGTGTAATTGTACATTGCTGTTGGAGCAGTGTCACACTTGAAACGTCTCTTCATCTTCTGTTATAAGCTGTAAATAATGAGTCATATGTTCTATACGGGACTAAGCTGTGGCTTTGCCGCTGTACTTGCGTTTATGCTATGGGTGATTTCTGATGCTGGACTTTATGCTGACACCGAGTTTTGGCGCAAAAGCTATTCCGTACCGGAAAATTATATTAATTAGCGAGAGGGTTTACATGATTTGTCACATTCTGTTGCTAATTTCCATTCAGTTTTTCAGAGTAAATTGCTGCCATTGAATTCAGCTAGTTGCCTAATTATAGTATATTTGCCAAACCAGGCATACAGTTATTAAAGAATGACTGAAGACTATTTTCTGGGTAAAGCTGATGACTCAGATGACAAGAGGAAGGTGACATGTTAGTGCTTCATGTTTCTACTGTAATTTTATGCACCTTCTGAATCAGCAACCTAATCAAGGATTTTGATTGGCTAAGAATGCAATTATTCAACAGCGCCGAGAATGAAAGGATTCAGAATCCATACAGATTTTTTTTGATTGCAGTCTGGCTGACTGTTGTATTCATCTTCTGAGACTGGGGCTGATTCATGCTAGCAACATCATAGGCAGTCTCTATTCCTCTGCATTCAATTGCATGCTTTCAGGTCACACTGGCGATGGTCAGAAGATCAAGTTACTATTTACAATCCAGTTTGAAAAAAAACCTAAGAACCAACATTGTGCGAGAGGATGAAATAAGCATGGAGAAGAACCTATGTGACCTCAGCTTCCCTCTAAGGTGTTAGCCTGCATGCGCCAATTCGTCACTGGGCCACGCACTTGATTATTAACGCACTCTAATGCCACATGGAGGGTACTCTGCTGCTCCGCCAATCAATGCTTCGTGGGCAGCATGGTGGCACAGTGGTTAGCACTGCTGCCTCACAGCGCCAGGGACCCAGGTTCAATTCCAGCCTCGGGTCACTGTCTGCGTGGAGTTTGCATGCTCTCCCCATGTTGCGTGGGTTTCCTCTAGTTTCCTCCCACAATCCAAAGATGTGCGGGTTAGGTGGATTGGCCATGGTAAATTGCTGCTTAGTGTCAGGGGAATTAGCACGGTAAATACGTGGGAATATGGGGATAGGGCCTGGGTGGGATTGTTGTCGGTGTACTTCGATGAGCCAAATGGCCTCTTCCTGCACTGTAGGGATTCTATGACTTCTATGATTCACAGTCCAAAGGTGTACAGGTTAGATGGGCAGCATTGCCCCTTAGTGTCTCAAGATGTGTAGGTTAGGGGAATTAATAGGGTAAATGCGTGGGGTTATAGATATAGGATGGGGAGGGAGCCTGGGAAAGATGCTTTGTTAGAGAGTCGGTGCAGACTTGTAGAATCATAGAATCCTACAGTGCAGAAGGAGACCATTCAGCCCATCGCGTCTGCACTGACCACAATCCCACCCAGGCCCTATCCCCATAGCCCCATGCATTTACTCTAGCTAGTTCCCCTGACACTAAGGGGCAATTTAGCATGGTCAATCCGCCCAACCTGCACATCTTTGGACTGTTGGAGGAAGGCGGCGCACCCAGAGGAAACCCATGCAGCTACAGGGAGAACGTGCAAACTCCACACAGACAATGACCCAAGCCTCGAATTGAATCTGGGTCCCTGGTGCTGTGAGGCAGCAGAGCTAACCTCTGTGCCACCGCGCCACCCACTCGATGGGCCGAATGGCCTCCTTCTATGATTCTAAAATGCTAAGCTGTGATGTCATACACAGCTAGTTTTCCATTGGTGCCTTATCCTGCTTCAATATAGCCTGCCTGACTAATGCCAACTGCTGGTTGGCCGGGAGCTTGCCCAGAAAGAGTGCAGGAAGACCGAGAGAGAGAGAGAGAGAGCGCGCTCTGGAAGTGGGAGATGATGAAGAAGAGGGACTGCCATTTGAGAGGTTTGGCTGACTCACTGCTACCCAGTGCGTAGTTTTCTGAGGGACTCTGAGATCTGTGTGCACAGATATTTGTTTTAGGGGTGCACTTTTGGGTTTGACTGATGTTACCCCAGCAAAGCTGTATCTGGTAAGGATCCAGCGTGGACAGAGGACACAAGCATTTACTTGAACCAGCTGTGCTTGGGAAAGTTGATGAGTGGGAGGATTCCTGAGGGAAGCATTGACTTGGGAGTGGCAGAGAGCTGGAGGGAGAAACGTGACAGGCAGGAAGCAAGTTACTAAGAGTTGGTAATTTTGAGCATAAAGAAAGCATAGAAATTATTTTATGACAGCACTGGTACAAATAAAAGATGTTGTTTTCTATGTCAAGAAACTGAATAATTTTGTTTCATACAGCAAAGGAACAGACAAATGTAACATTCAAAAAGGCAATTGAAAATTCTGCAGTTAATTTTTTTATTTGATTTCATATCAAATTAACATCTTAAAACAGTGCATCTTGTTAATTATCCCTTGTTCAAATAGTCTTTCTTCCAGAACTATGGTAACTTTTAAAAAGTAACTATTAAAATGATATATAGACTTTTATATCGGCTTGCACATGTTATATGGCACACAGTACCTTGGTATCGATGCAAATAACAATATAATTCATTACACAAATAGATGGAAAAAAATTATAAGCAACATTATATGTGACAGTTCATGTTTTTAAAGCATGCAGTCTCCTGAGTATGGTTTACGTTTCAGAGACACAAGATATTTGCCAAAAGGGGATTGATTTCATTGCCTTGTGTATATATTTTTATTGAGAGTAACAGAAGGGGGGAGGAGCGAATACTTAAGGTGGTAGGTAGGGTGCCAATCAAGGGAGCTCATAGAATCCCTACAGTTGCAGAAAGAGGCCATTCAGCCCATCGGGTCTGCACCAACTCTTCGACAGAGCATCCTACCCAGGCCCAATTCCCATAACCCCATGTGTTTACCCTGCTAATCCCCCTAATCTACACATCCTGGGACACTAAGGGGCAATTTAACATGGCCAATCCACCTAACCTGCGCATCTTTGGAGCTGCTTTGTGCTGGATGGTGTTGAGCTTCATGAGTACTGTTGGAGTCACACTCTGGAAGGCAAATGGAGAGTGTTTCATCACACTCCTGAATTGTGCCTTGTGAATGGTGGACAGACTTTGGGGAGTCAGGGGATGAGCTATTCACCACAGAATTTCCAGTCTCTGACCTGCTCTTGTAGCCACGATATTTATATGGTCAGTCTAGTTCCGTTTCTGGTGAATGGTAACCCACAGGATGCTGATAGTAGGGGATTCAGTGATAGTAACGTGATTGAATATCAAAGGAAGATGGTTAGACTCTCTATTGTTGGAGATGGTCATTGCCTGGCACGTGTGTGATATGAATGTTATTTGATGCTTATCAAGTTGAGCCTGGATGTTGTTCAGGTCTTGCTGCATGTTGGAAAGGACTGTTTCAATATCTGAGGAGTTGCAAATGGTACTGAACATCATGCAATCACCAGTCAACACCTGATCTTATGATGGAAGGAAGAAAACAAGACCCCAGGGCAGGAATTGAAAGAGTTAAGTGAGGTGATCGAGAGTGAGATTGAATCATATGTTCTGAGGAGGCTTCTGAAGGTGAAAGATGAAGTAAGGAATAGAGTAGACTGAGTAATGCCAACAGCAAAACCACGGTGAGAGAGAAAGCAAGGAAGGGATAATTCACAGAAGTCAAGACGTCAAGAGGGCTAGAATACAAGAGCAGGGATGTACTTCTGAGGTTATATAAGGCTCTGGTCAGACCCCATTTGGACTGTTGTGAGCAGTTATGGGCCCCATATCTAAGGAAGGATGTGCTGGCCTTGGAAAGAGTCCAGAGGAGGTTCACAAGAATGATCCCTGGAATGAATAGCTTGTCGTATGAGGAATGGTTGAGGACTCTGGGTCTGTACTCGTTGGAGTTTAGAAGGATGAGGAGGGATCTTATTGAAACTTACATGATACTGCGAGACCTGGATAGAGTGGACATGGAGAGGATGTTTCCATTAGTAGGAAAAACTGGAACCAGAGGGCACAACCTCAGGCTAAAGGGACGATCCTTTAAAACAGAGATGAGGAGGAATTTTTCAGCCAGAGAGTGGTGAATCTGTGGAACTCTGCCGCAGAAGGCTGTGGAAGCCAGGTCATTGAGTGTCTTTAAGACAGAGATAGATAGGTTCTTGATTGATAAGGGGATCAGGGGTTATGGGGAAAAGGCAGGAGAATGGGGATGAGAAAAATATCAGCCATGATTGAATGGCGGAGCAGACTCAATGGGCCGAGTGGCCTCATTCTGCTCCTATGTCTTATGGTCTTACGGTCTTATAGAAGAAGCAAAATGAGCCAGGATATGAAGCAGGAAGTTGCGGCAGAAGGGTGGAGCCAGGGTAGGGCATGGAAATTTCTTTAGGTGTCTGTGTATTCTACACATGTCAAGTTGTCTGCTTCTGTACATGCATACACTGATCCCCCTTTATCTATGTGGCTGGTTACACGCTCAGAAACTCCAACAGAAACATCTACTCATCACAAAGCAGAAATGCAATCTGCCATTTCAATTAGACAACTTGCATATCACTCTTCAATGGACCACATTGAAATACAGGGTGGCACGGTGGCACAATGGTTAGCGCTGCTGCCTCACAGAGCCTGGGACCTGGGTTCAATTCCGACCTCGGGCCACTGTCTGTGTGGAGTTTGCACCTTCTCCCCGTGTCTGCGTGGGTTTCCTCCGGGTGCTCCGGTTTCCTCCCACAATCAAAAGATGTGCAGGTTAGGAGGATTGGCCGTGATAAACTGACCCTAGTGTCAGGGGATTAGGAGGGTAAATATGAGGGGTTATGGGAATAGGGTCTGGGTGGGATTGTGGTTGGTGCAGACTCGATGGGCCAAATGGCCTCCTTCTGCACTGTAGATTCTATGATTCCATATTTGGAAATAAAACTGTACATTTGATTTGTGTTTCAAGCACAGGCACCTATAACTGTCTTCCAATGAGCAACGACTGATGAATGTTTAGGGGATGCAAAAATGAAAAACAATTCATCGGCCAACTTTGGGCCTCCGGTTCTGGCCACAGCATTTGCAATTCTGAGAAGCTGTCTGCAAACCAGAGTTCCTTGATGGCTTTTCTTCGTCCAGTCACTAGATCTTACAGGAGATCGTGAGCATTGAAGATCGGAAGTTGTCCTTGAAGAGTGCTGGAGAGGAATTACTCGTTTCGTCAAGGGACACAGACAAGAGGGGAAGGTTCAACATTCAAAATCTCCTGCATTTGTCCTGGTGTTTTTGTGCTGGAGTCGAAAAGTACGGGTCACAATTTCGCAGCAAATATCCCGCCCACTCAGATATTATGATCCGTGTTCTGAAATGATAAGGCAGTTACATAATTACGTGGGTCTTGAGCTGCCATACACCAATGAAATTAAGCCCGAGGAATTGAGAAAGTCATCAAACTGCAAAACAGGAGCACATGCTCGCAGACAACTGTTGTGTTATATAAAACAGTGGAAATAACGTGTATCTCATGTTCATATTGTGCCAATATAGCTTTGTTGACTGTGGTTAATGCCAAAACTTTGCTGATTGTGTTTTTAATACCCTGCTGCTTCTGGTGAATCTTGCTACTTAACTTCTTAGCATCTTCTAACACTATGGACGATTGACTATATAGAGAAAGAAGTATGAGAAATGATTGCTTAACCCACCAAGTCTTGCCCCGTCCAATGAACTATGCAACCTCACACATGTCCTCACAGCCCAAGTAATGCGGTCCTTTGGGAGAAGCAGGGAAAAACTTTGCTGTGAACTCAGTAAAAAAATTCTGGGAATTTCCTCTAAGTCTTTAGTATAATCAACCGTGATCTTGAAAGCCAAGATTCCCAAGATGCATCATGTCCTGTAGCAACTATTTATCTCCGAAAGGTGAGAATGCCCTCTTCTCTCAGAAACTTGTTTTGAGGGGGAATCTTAAGCCCAAGAATGGGTGGGCTTGGTTGTGATGGCAAGTTAAAAAAAAACCTTTCAAACCCACAGTAATCTGCACAAGTACAATTTTAATAGAGGTCGTTCAAGATTTCTTTTTCATATTTGTTCTTGGGACATGGGTATTGCTGGCTGGCCAGCATTTATTGCCCATCCCCAGTTGCCCTTGGAGGGCAGTTAAGAGTGAACCACATTGCTGTGGCTCTGGAGTCATATTTAGGCCAGATCAGGTAAGGACGGCAGATTTTCTTCCCGAAAAGGGCATTAACGAATCAGATGGGTTTTTCCGACAATCGACAATGGTTTCATAGTTCACCAGTAGATTCTTAATTCCAAATATCTTATATTGAGTTCAAATTCCACCATCTGCTGTGGCAAGATTCGAACCTGGGTCCCCAATACATTAGCTGAGTTTTTAGATTAATGGCTAGCGATAATGCCACTAGGCCATCGCCTTCCCCATCAGAAGCTGCCTTCTTGAACCGGTATACTCACAGTGCTGTTAGGGGGGATTTTGACCCAGTGACCCTGAGTTGGTGTTGAGGGCGCTTCTAATAACCATCATGCCCTCACCCTCATCTCTGACTCCCCCCATCGCTCTTACCTGGCTGATTTTCCACCTGGTGGGCAACCAATATGTCAACTGGGCTGGCCACCTCGCAGGAAAGCTGCTGGAAAAGGTCTAAAAGACATCCGGCAGTTAAATCCTGCAGGATGTTCATGAAACCCTGGCTTCCGGGTTTCCTGTCCGGAAATTCTTCTGCTCCCCCAGCTCTCTGAACGGCCCCGAGTAAATATCAGGGCCCAGATGTCTCAGACAGAACTTCCAGTGGCCAATGACTCTTTGCAAGAAATAAAAATCTTTTCCTGGCGTCCAACCTAAATTATTCCCTACTGATTTAATCTATACGACCTATAGCTCTATCGCCCCTAACTAATAAATTAACCTATCTAATTGGATTGAATCTGAGCCCTTCGTTTAAAAAAAACCTCAATCATATCCTCTCTAAATCTGAGCTTTGCCAAAGTAAACAACCCCAATTGCTGCCAAGTTTTGTCGTATGTGTTCCTATTTTCAGACTGCACACACCGGTACTATAAACAGGATGAGGATGAGACTGGGCTTGTGGTTTTTGGGAATAGGTTACGATACATTAGGGAATTGGAAGGTAATGTTTTGAAGTATTTCACTGTGTTGCATCTAGATTATTATAAGGACAGACTTTACGACCTCCCAGTCCAACGAAACACAGTTCTGAAGCTGTTTTTTCCCCTTGATTTTCTTCTCACTTGCAATCTATTTGGGGCGGCACGGTGGCACAGTGGTTAGCACTGCTGCCTCACAGCGCCAGGGACTCGGATTCGATTACCGGCTTGGGTCACCGTCTGTGTGGAGTTTGCACGTTCTCCCCGTGTCTGCGTGGGTTTCCTCCGGGTGCTCCTGTTTCCACCCACAGTCCAAAGATGTGCGGGTTAGGTGGATTGGCCGTGCTAAATTGCCCTTTAATGTCAAGGGGACTAGCTAAGGTAAAACGTATGGGGATAGGGCCTGGGTGGGATTGTGGCCGGTGCAGATTCGATGGACTGAATGGCCTCCTTCTGCACTGTATAATTCTACGAATCTATTTCTTTTATTCATTTTGGCACCTCACATTTTACACTATTGATAGCGTGTGGGATGCATTCGATTTGATTAGATTTGATTTATTATTGTCACATGTACTAGGATACAGTAAAAAGTATTGCTTCTTGTGTGCTATACAGACAAAAAATAATATTCATAGAATACATAGGGGAGAAGGAAAGGAGAGGGTGCAGAATATCATGTTACAGCCATGATGTGGAGATGCCGGCGTTGGACTGGGGTGAGCACAGTAAGAAGTCTCACAACACCAGGTTAAAGTCCAACAGGTTTATTTGGAATCACGAGCTTTCGGAGCGCTGCTCCTTCATCAGGTGAGAGGAACTGATTACCTGATGAAGGAGCAGCGCTCTGAAAGCTTGTGATTCCAAATAAACCTGTTGGACATTAGCCTGGTGTTGTGAGACTTCTTACTGTTACAATCATAGCTAGGGTGTAGAGAAAGATCAACTTAACATAAGGTAGGTCCATTCAAAAGTCTGACAGCAGCAGGGAAGAAGCTGTTCTTGAGTCTGTTGGTATGTGATCTCAGACTTTTGTATCTTTTTCCCAATGGAAGAAGATGGAAGAGCGAATGTCCGGGGTGAGTGGGGTCCTTGATTATGCCGGCTGCTTTTGCGAGGCAGCGAGAAGTGTAGATGGAGTCAATGGATGCATAGATGTCTGCAGATTTATTTTCTATCAGATACTAGGAGTACATTAAACCAGATGGCTCTCTTTGACCTCTGATGTTTCTTCCTAATTTTCTCACGGATATCTTGTCCGACGCATGCAGCTCATCATAAATTGCCAAAAAGTGTGGCCTGCCGTAAAACCCCATTGACGGATTCCATTTCTGATTCACCCTTTACACAAATGAATGAACCTTTTGTTATTTTGAAATTGCTTTGAATCTCATTGGCAGAGCCACAAGGCTCCTTCACTTCCTGTGCTGACATTACCGCTGAGTTGTATTAATGGCTTTCTCATGCATTCCATTGTGGGGGGCATTAAAATATTTGTATACCCACAATTGTTGAAAAACGGTGATTGCAGCATCAGTTTTGTGATGGCAGACCCTCCACGATGTTTTTGAGGAAGACTAGCGATGCAAATGCATAATTCACATCAACAGGTGTGATGAATTAGTATTGCTTCCTCAGTCTGATTATTGAGCAGCTGTACAGCGTAAATACAAATTAAATCTGTTTCAAATTCTGCTTTTTCTTCACAAAAATCTGATTCTGATGTCTGTAAACTCCTCCCATTTCTCCGACAATTCTTACAAAGCTTTTGAGTAATGCAATCTCCAAAGATTGAATCACAGAATCCCTGTAGCGCAGAAGGAGGACATTCAGCCCATCGTGTCTGCACCGACTTGTCGAACAAGCATCATAGCCAGGCCCACCCACTCCCCACCCCCCCACCCCTCCCCACCCCCCCACCCCTCCCCACCCCCCCACCCCTCCCCACCTCCCCCCTCCCCCATCCTATCCCGGTAATCGCATTCATTTGCCATGGCTAATCCTCCAAGTTTACACATCATGGGACACTAAGGGGCAATTTAGCATGGCCAATCCACCCAACCTGCACATCGTTGGACACTAAGGGGCAATTTAATGTGGCCAATCCCCCTAACCTATACATCTTGGGACACTAAGGGGCAGCGTAGCATGGCTAATCCCCCTAATTTACACATCATTGGACATTAAGGAGAAATTTAGCATGGCCAATCCACCCAACCTGCACATCTTTGGACACTAAGGGGCAATTTAGCATGGCCAATCCACCCAACCTGCACATCTTTGGACACTAAGGGGCAATTTAGCATGGCCAATCCACCCAACCTGCACATCTTTGGACACTAAGGGGCAATTTAGCATGGCCAATCCAGCTAACCTGCACATCTTTGGACACTAAAGGATAATTTAGCATGGCCAATCCCCCTAACCTACACAACTTGGGACACTCGGAGGCAATTTCGCATGGGCAAACCACCTAACCCGCACGTCTTTCGGACTGTGGGAGCACCCGGAGGAAACCATGCAGACACGAGGAGAACTTGCAGACTCCACACAGACAGTCACCCAAGGCCGAAATCGAACCCGGATCCCTGGTGCTGTGAGGCAGCAGTGTTAACTGCTGTACCACGATGCCGCCCTGAAAAGATTTGACAGCTGAAGGCATGTTCATTCTTAAAAACAAAAACACAAATCACTAAACTTTAATGCTGATTAATTTTCCTTCATCAAACCTTTTGAACGTTTTCCAGTTTTAGTTTTCCTGTCCAGACTCATTTCTCTCTGTCCCAGTTTCACCTGCCTTTTCACAGTGTTCAGGTTTCACTCACCTTGGATCTGACTCTTGGTTCACATTGAGTTACTGTTCCATGTTCAAATCAGTTACAGAATTGTGCCTTTTTTATCCTGGTTTCTCTTCCAGTGTCCAAGCTTGCTAATGTTAGATAGTCTCAGATCCCTTACCTCGCTTCCCACTCCCATATCACTAACAATAGTATTTAGCCAAGTTCCTCAATGTTGGTGAAACTCCAAACTTTCTTGGATATCAGGAATTATTGGGTTTGCACTGATCCCATCTTGATTTTATATTTAAGCAAGGCCTTTCCTCCTCCACTTGTCTGTCTGCAACTTTGAAAGCCAGCCAGCTGCTGGGAGCCTGGATTTTTCCTTATCTTTTTTATTGAGGCGTGCTAAAAATACCAAGTATTTCCTTTAGCCAGTGAAATGCTCAGGTAAACATACTCCGAGTTCTAAAGTTAAAGTCACAAGTAAGGCTTACATTAACACTGCAATGAAGTTACTGTGAAATTCCCCTAGTCGCCACAGTCCGGCGCCTGTTCGGGTCAATGCGCTTAAACAGCACGTCTTTCAGAATGTGGGAGGAAACCGGAGCACCCGGAGGAAACCCATGCAGACACGGCGAGAATGTGCAAACTCCACACAGACAGTGATCCAAGCCGGGATTCGAACCCGGGTCCCTGGCGCTGTGAAGCAGCAGTGCTAACCTGTGGCAAGTTGGAGTTACTTTGGAGCAAGTTCGGACATATCAAAATGCCAAGGAGAGAAAAGAGCTGACGTTTCGAGTCCAAATAACCCTTTGTCAAAGCTTTGACAAAGGGTCGTCTGGACTCGAAACGTCAGCTCTTTTCTCTCCTTACAGATGCTGCCAGACCTGCTGGGATTTTCCAGCATTTTCTCTTTTGGTTTCAGATTCCAGCATCCACAGTAATTTGCTTTTATTACAAAGCCAAACCTTGCTGCGAATAAAATAGTGAAGGGATTCATGGAAACATGTTGCTGGATGAAGGTTGTTCTTAAATATTGGGGGCTGCTTTGAGCCCGGGCTGTCCGTCTGCGGGAATGGCAGAGTGCGCTCAAGATCCAGAGAGACTTGGAAACCGTGATTAGCGCCAGTGAGTTTCTGAGTCCCGATCTTCCAGCCTCCTTGCCAGTCGGGTGATGTGAAATACGCCGCAGGGACACCGAAAGCACAATTTAATAGATTAACGTGTCGTTAGCGAGTACTCTGTCTGGGACACCCCCGCCCCTCCTCATTGGGATATTCAACGGATGCCGTGGTGTCACGCTGTTGCCATTTACAACTGGATGTGAAGCTATTGTCAGGATCTTCCCGGGGGTTAGGTATAGCCCCCGGGGGAGAGGGACATGGCTAGACAGCAGCCTAGCAATGCCCCCTGACACCGCCCTTAGGCACAGGTTGGCAGTTCCGATTGTGTGTCTGTGTGTGTGGGGCAGAAGGAGGGGGCCGATGATCAGGCGGAGGGGTGGGAGGGGCAGTAAGAAGTGCCGACTTTGATCAGGGGTAAGGAGGGACCTCCTTGGTGGGCTGGGGGAAGAGGTTTATTCCCGTTATGACTGGGGCTTCCTTTAAAGTAGCATCTCGATCTCAGTGCAGCCAGGCTTTGCTGGCATATTGAGGCTCATCCCTCTTCGTGGTGGTGTGATTTTTTAGGCAAAGCGTTATGAGATCTGGAAAGAATTATCATAGAATTATAGAATCCCTACAGTGCAGAAGGAGGCCATTTGGTCCATCGAGTCTGCACCGACCACAATCCCACCCAGGCCCTATCCCCATAACCCCATGCATTTACCCTAGCTAGTCCCCTTGACACTAAGGGGCAATTTAGCATGGCCAATCCACCTAACCTACACACCTTTGGGGTGTGGGAGGAAACTGGAGCACCTGGGGGAAACCCACACAGAGAACGTGCAAACTCCACACAGACAATGACCCAAGCTGGGAATCGAACCCGGGTCCCTGGCGCTGTGAGGCAGCAGTGCTAACCACTGTGCCACCATGCCGCCCATTATTATTGGCTTCAAATAAGAAGTTTCCATAAATTTACCCCTCATCACAGCAATTCTGAATACTGATTCCAGTCTCCATCCACTGGCCCGGATCCTGGCGATGTCCAAATCTCCTTCATGGCAATGGATGCCAAGCAGAATTTGGAACCCATCCCCTCCATTGTGAAATTAGGGAGCATTTCCATGGCAACACCGGCAGACTGACCCACGTGGGAATGATTGATTGTCCCCATCACATCTTCCACTGTGGCACAAGCAGAAATCTCTCCGTGTATCCGCGCTGCGTTGGAAACTCTGACAGATGTCAGAGGATCCCTGGCCGTTGGCAGGCCGCCTCAGCCTGGCACCATCCAGGCATAGACAGCTGCCAAGGTGGGTGTGGATGTCAGTGCTCAGAGGGACAGGTTCCCACAGCAGCCCAGCAACCTGTGCTCCAACCAATTACGAGGGATTGCTGTCCTGAGGGAGTGAGAGTGACGCTGTGAAGCACTAACCTCCCTCAGGATGACAGCATTCATTCTCGTACTGTCGCTCTGCCAGTGCCATTGTTGTTGGTTGTGTTGCCCAACTCAGGCTGCTGTCCCCATGTCGAGATGGTGCACACTGAAGCCAACCAGGCCTTCAAGGTCCAGACTGCACAAGGGCAAGGCCTCCTACAGTCTCCCCTGTTAAAACCAGCCACCTTCCAGCAGCCACGCTGCAGTCACTGGGGAAGCACTTCATAGGAGAGTGGGCCAAGCAAAGTTGCTAACTAGACAGCTACTAAAGGGATACACAAGGGTGATTTGTTCTGTTTTTATTATTGATATATTGCTGGATAAAGTTGTTGCGTGAAGGCTTGTTGTTGGTTTTTGCTGTGTGATTTGATTTGATTTTGATTTGATTTATTATTGTTGTCACATGTATTAACATACAGTGAAAAGTATTGTTTCTTGCGCGCTATACAGACCAAGCATACCGTTCATAGAGAAGGAAACGAGAGTGCAGAATGTAGTGTTACAGTCATTGCTAGGGTGTAGAGAAAGATCAACTGAATGCAAGGTAAGTCCATTCAAAAGTCTGACAGCAGCAGGGAAGAAGCTGTTCTTGAGTCAGTTGGTACGTGACCTCAGACTTTTGTATCTTTTTCCCGAAGGAAGAAGGTGGAAGAGAGAATGTCCAGGGTGCGTGGGGTCCTTAATTATGCTGGCTGCTTTGCCGAGGCAGCGGGAAGTGTAGACAGAGTCAATGGATGGGAGGCTGGGTTGCGTGATGGATTAGGCTACATTCACGACCTTTTGTAGTTCCTTGCGGTCTTGGGCAGAGCAGGAGCCATACCAAGCTGTGATACAACCAGAAAGAATGCTTTCTATGGTGTATCTGTAAAAGTTGGTGAGAGTCGTAGCTGACATGCCAAATTTCCTTAGTCTTCTGAGAAAGTAGAGGCGTTGGTGGGCTTTCTTAACTATAGTGTCGGCATGGGGGGACCAGGACAGGTTGTTGGTGATTTGGACACCTAAATACTTGAAGCTTTCGACCTTTTCTACTTCGTCCCCGTTGATGTAGACAGGGGCATGTTCTCCTTTACACTTCCTGAAGTTGATGACAATCTCCTTCGTTTTGTTGTTAGGGAGGGAGAGATTATTGTTGCCACACCAGTTCACCAGATTCTCTATCCCATTCCTGTACTGTGTGATGTGGACCAAGGAGACTTGGTGCTCGGAGAGTCTGAAATGGCACATTGCAAGGGAATGCTGGGGAAGCTCTTTATAACCAAATGCCATCCCCCTTATGATGCACTATCAATCAAGCAAAGACTAGTTTGTATACAAGAACAAATAGGCTTTTATTAGCAAAAGACTTGGAGCTCACCCATGCCGTTGAGGGGGTCCAGAGACTGAGGCAGGGGGTGGGGAGCAGTCACCTTTATACCTGGACCGGGGGGGAGGAGTCTCAGGCAGGGCCGGCAGGGGCATGTCCAGGCATGTCACACGTACACACAGGCAATAAGCTCAACAGTGGTTTACCACATTCACCCCCTGCTTTTTAAAAAGAGTCCGGCGGGGATGAGGTGGGTGGAACGATATTTACAGAATTACAAATTTACAAATTTAGTCTCTCTGGGGGCTTGAATTGCCGCTGCGTCCGCCGTAGTGCCGGTTGTGGTGTCGGTTCCGGTGGCCGCGGTGTTGGTTCAGGCCCCAGGCCGTAGTCGCTCGAGTCGTCTGTAGTCCCTTCTGATTGTCGGGTGCATGGTGGCGGCTCCTGGGGCTCAGGCGTGCTGTATACGGGGGTTGGGGGTGTGGGGTTGTGGGTCGTCGTAGTTCCTGGGGCACCTGTGGGTGCCAGGTCTCGAATGGAGACCGTGTCCTCCCGCCCGTCGGGGTACGCCACATAGGCGTATTGGGGGTTGGCGTGGAGGAGCTGGACCCTTTCGACCAGGGGGTCCGACTAATGGGTCCTCACGTGCTTCTGGAGCAGGACAGGGCCTGGGGACGCCAGTCACGACGGTAGTGAGGTCCCCGAGGAGGACTTTCTGGGGAAAACAAACATTCTTTCGTGAGGGGTAGCATTGGTAGCTGTGCAAAGGAGTGATCTAATCGAGTGTAGTGCATCAGGGAGGACCTCTTGCCAGCGGGTGACTGGAAGACCTTTAGACTTCAGAGCTAGTAAAACGGCCTTCCAGATTGTTGCGTTCTCCCTCTCTACCTGTCCGTTCCCCCTGGGGTTGTAACTGGTGGTCCTACTCGAGGCTATGCCTTTGGAGAGCAGGTACTGTTGCAGCTCATCACTCATAAAGGAGGATCCCCGGTCGCTATGGATATAGCTAGGGAAACCGAACAGGGTGAAGAGGCTGTGCAGGGCCCTGACGACCGTGGCCGAGGTCATATCCGGGTAGGGAATAGCGAAGGGGAAAAGTGAATATTCGTCAATGACGTTGAGGAAGTATATGTTGCGGTCAGAAGAGGGGAAGGGGCCTTTGAAGTCGATGCTTAGGCGTCCTGCTGATCATGGGGTGGGCTTTATGATGTGTGCTCTGTCTGGCCGATAGAAGTGCGGTTTGCACTCTGCGCAGACCTGGCAGCGTCTGGTTATAGACCTGACTTCCTCAATGGAGTAGGGCAGGTTACGGGCTTTAATGAAGTGAAAAAACCTGGTGACTCCCGGGTGGCAGAGGTCGTTGTGGAGAGTCTGCAATTGGTCTATTTGTGTGCTGGCACATATTCCCCGGGACAGGGGAATAAAACATTTAAATGTTTAAATTTTTTTTATTCGTGGTTTGTAATGTTCTAAAATAAATAAGATGTTAGTTAACTAATATGAATGCTTTTTTAAAATTTTATTCCATAATAATGGTCTTTTTTGAATCTCTTAGAATCATAGAAACCCTACAGTGCAGGAGGAGGCCATTCGGCCCATCGAGTCTGCACCGACCACAATCCCACCCAGGCCCTACCCCCACATATTTACCCGCTAATCCCTCTAAACCTACACATCTCAAGACTCTAAGGGGCAATTTTTAACCTGGCCAATCAACCTAACCCGCACATCTTTGGATTGTGGGAGGAAACCGGAGCACCCGGAGGAAACCCACGCAGACACGAGGAGAATGTGCAAACTCCACACAGACAGTGACCCGAGCTGGGAATCGAACCCGGGACCCTGGAGCTGTGAAGCAGTAGTGCTAACCACTGCGCTACCATGCCACCCATATCCATTCTCTTATCCATATTCCCTGGGACAGGGCATCTGGGGGCTCATTGAGCTTCCCGGGCCGGTATAAGATGTCGTAATTGTCGGTGGAAAGCTCGATTCTCCACCTCAATATTTTATCATTATTGATCTTGCCCCGCTGCGTGTTATTAAACATGAATGCAACTGACCGTTGGTCCGTGAGTAGGGTGAATCGTTTACCAGCTAAGTAGTGGCGCCAGTGCCGTACAGCTTCCACTATGGCTTGGGCCTCCTTTTCGACAGAGGAGTGTCGAATTTCAGGGCCTTGGAGGGTTCTTGAGAAGAAGGCCACGGGTCTGCCCGCCTGGTTAAGGGTGGCGGCTAGGGCGAAGTCCGACGCATCGCTCTCCACCTGGAACGGGATGGATTAGTCTACAGCGTGCATCATGGCCTTCGCGGTGTTTGCTTTGATGCGGTCGAAGGCCAGGCGGGCCTCTGACATCAGGGGAAAAGAGGTGGATTTGATGAGCGGACGGGCTTTATCCGCATAATTGGGGACCCACTGGGCGTAATACAAGAAGAAGCCCAGGCATCTCCTCAGTGCTTTGAGGCTGGTGGGGAGGGGGAGCTCCAGGAGGGGACGCATGCGGTCGGGATCGGGACCGATGACCCCGTTTTCCACAACACAACCATAATGGCGAGGCGGCGTGTGCGGAATACGCACTTCTCCTTATTATAGGTCAGATTTAGGAGTGTGGCGGTGTGGAGGAATTTGTGGAGGTTGGCGTCATGGTCCTGCTGATCATGGCCGCAGATGGTGACGTTATCCAGGTACAGGAAGGTGGCCCGCAGCCCGTTCTGGTCTACCATTCGGTCCATCTCACGCTGGAAAACCGAGACCCCGTTGGTGACGCCGAAGGGGACCCTAAGGAAGTGATAGAGGTGGCCATCCGCCTCGAAGGCAGTATATTGGCGGTCTTCCGGGTGGATAGGGAGCTGGTGGTATGCAGATTTTAAGTCGATGGTGGAGAACACCCGATATTGCGCAATCTGATTAACCATGTCAGATATGCGGGGAAGGGGGTACGCGTCCAGCTGCATGTAACGGTTAATGATCTGACTGTAGTCAATGACCATGCGATGTTTCTCCCCAGTTTTAACAACTACTACTTGGGTTCTCCAGGGGCTGGTACTGGCCTCGATGATCCCCTCCCCTAGGAGCCGTTGTACTTCAGACCTGATAAAAATTCTGTCTCCAGCACTGTACCGTCTGCTCTTGGTGGCGATGGGCTTGCAGTCGGGGGTGAGATTTTCAAACAGTGAGGGAGGGGCGACTTTAAGGGTTGAGAGGCTGCAGGTGGTGCGCGGTGGGCAATCTAAGAACTGGTGATTGCAAACAGAGAGCGGGGGAAAAGGCCCATTATACTCCACGGTGACGCTCTTAAGGTGACACAGGAAATCTAGCCCCAGGAGTACGGCAGCGCAGAGTTGTGGCAGTATGAGGAGCCTGAAAGTTTTGTACACTGTGCCCCGTACAGTCAGGGTTGCCACGCAGTACCCGAGGACATCCACCGAGTGGGACTTTGAAGCCATGGAGATCGTTTGCTTCACTGGCAGTACTGAAAGGGTGTAGCGACTCACTGTGTTAGGGTGAGTAAAGCTCTCCGTACTCACACAGTCAAATAAACAGTTTGTAGTGCGACCGTTCACCTCGATGTCCATCATGGACCTGGCGAGTTGGTGAGGCCTGGATTGGTCCAGTGTAATCGAAGCCACCGTTGGATTTTGCGACGCGGCTGACGGAGTCCAAGATGGCGGCCCCCACGGCTCACACGCGGCTGAAGGCATCCAAGATGGCGGCCTGCATGGCTCATGCGCAGCTGATGGCGTCCAAGATGGCGGGCCGCATGGCTCACACGCGGCTGAAGGCGTCCAAGATGGCGGCCTGCACGGCTCACATGCGGCTACCGGTGCCCAAGATGGCGGCCGCCGCGGGTTGCACGCGGCGCTACGGGGCTTGGAGGTCGATTTCACCCTGCATACCTTCACGTAATGGCCCTTCTTTCCACACCCGGAGCAGATCGCATCCTTCACCGGGCAGCGTTGTCGGGGGTGCTTCCCCAGGCCGCAGAAGTAGCACTTCGGGCCTCCAGAGACTGCCGCAGCGGTCGAGTCATTGGTGGGACGTGGTGTGGCGTAGGCCTGCGGCCCTCTCGAGTACGGAGATGGCGGCGACCGCGGTGTCCACGATGCGCCCCCGTGGTCGGGGGTGTAGGCCTCGAGATTACGGAAGGCCACCTCTAACGAGTCGGCAAGCGCCACAGTCTTTTGTAGGTCCAGCCCACCTGTTCCAGCAGTCGTTGCCGGATATAGTTTGACCCGATGCCCGTGACATAAGCATCTCTGATTAAGTCTTCAGTGTTTTGGGCGGCTGTTACGGCCTTGCAGTTGCAGGCCCTGCCAAGTGCTCGCAACGCACGCAGGAATTGGTCACCCGATTCTCCTGGCTGTTGTCTGCGAGTCGCCAGAAGATGTCTGGCATAGATTACATTAGACTGTTTGTTGTACTGGCCTTTTAAAAGTTCGATCGCATCCTTGTAAGTTTCAGCGTCTCTGATCATCGAGAATACCTGATCGCTTACCCGGGCGGGAAGCACGTGGAGCTTGTCGGCTTTGGTCCGGACGACGGAGCCGGAGGCGGTGAGGAAAGTTTCGAAACATCGCAGCCGGTGATCGAAGCTGTTAGAGGCTCCTACGGCTTGAGGATCCAATTCTAATCTATCGGGTTTTAGTATCTGCCCCATCCCAAAACTTTTGCGAATAAAATTGATGCACTATTCCTACTGCTCCTATTTCTTATGTTCTTATGTTCTTATGTTTCTTATGTTCTTACAATCAATCAAGCAAAGACTAGCTTGTATGCAAGCTTTATTGGCAAAAGACTTGGAGCACACCCATGCCGATGAATTGGTCCAGAGACTGAGGCAGGGGGTGGGGAGCAGTCACCTTTATACCTGGACCAGGGGGGAAGGAGTCTCAGGCAGGGCCGGCAGGGGCATGTCCAGGCATGTCACACACACACACACAGGCAATAAACCTAACAGTGGTTTACCACACCTTACTCCACAGAATGGCAGTGTGGTGTATTTGGCCTCTTCCATTCCACCTCTTCCTCCCTCTAAGGCGACCTCCAGATCCCAGTGCGTGTGTGTGTGCATGTCTGTCTGTATGTGTGCATGTATGTGCGTGTGTGTGTCTGTCTGTCACTGTGTGTGTGTATACATGTGTGTGTGCATGTGTGTGCATGTGTGGGTGTGAGTGTGTGTGTGAGTGTGTGTGTGGGTACGTGTGTGCATGTGCGTATGTGTGTCTGTGTGAGTGTGAGTGTGTGTGTGTGCGTGTGCATGTGTGTGAATATGTGTGTGTGTGTGTGTGTGTGTACGTTTACATGTATGTCTGTGTGTTTGAGTGTGTGTGGGTGTGTGTGTATGTGTGCGTTCATGTACATGTGTGTGTGTGTGTGCGTGCGTGTGTGTGGGTGTGTGTGTGCGTGTGTGTGGGTGTGTGGGTGTGTGAGTGTGTGTGTGTGTGTGGCTGTGTGTGGGTGTGTGTCTGTGTGTGTGTGTGTGTGTGCGTGTGTGTGTGTGTGTGCATGTGTGTGTGTGTGTGTGCGTGAGTGTGTGTGGGTGTGTGCATGTGTGTGTGTGTGTGAGTGAGTGTGCGTGTGTGCGTGTGTGTGGGTGTGTGTGTGTGAGTGTGTGTGTGTGTGTGTGTGAGTGCGTGTGTGTGAGCATGTGTGTGGGTGTTTGTGTGTGTGTTTGTGTGTGAGTGTGTGTGTTTGTGGGTGTGTGTGTGTGCATGTGTGTGGCTGTGTGTGTGTGGGTGTGTGTGTGAGTGTGTGTATGTGTGTGTGTGAGTGTGTGTGGGTGTGTGTGTATGTGTGTGTGTGAGTGTGTGTGTGTGTGTGAGTGTGTGTGGGTGTGTGTGTGTGTGTGGGGGTGTGTGTGTGTGTGTGTATGTGAGTGTGTGTGTGTGTGAGTATGTGTGGGTGTGTGGGTGTGTGTGTATGGGTGTGTGTGTGTGTGTGTGTGAGTATGTGTGTGTGTGTGTGTGTGTGTGTGTGTGTGTGTGTGTATGCGTGAGTGTGTGTGTATGGGTGTGTGTGGGTGTGAGTGTGTGTGTATGGGTGTGTATGGGTGTGTATGGGTGTGTGTGGGTGTGTGTGTGTGTGTGAGTTCATCCTTTTCTTGAATGGACACTCAGCTGGATATGTTTGCGAGGGGGCATTAGTTGTCACATTCAATTTGAAAATGACACGGCCGAGAGTCAAACTAGCGCGATATGCTGACGGATGTCACAATCTGCCTGCTCTACAATACTTCCGGCACCTTCACTAACAACCTTCCTGAAATGGTGTCCGCTAAGCCCAGGGCCAGAAATACTCAGGTGTCACCCGGATGCCATCGTTGATCCAGCAGAAGGAACTCTTCAGTTATTGGTAATAAAATGAAACAAAACTTACTCCAACTTACAAATCAAAAAAAGGCTTAATAAAGAAACTTCATTACTCCAACATTTGAGACCTCACCTTGGGCCATTCCAAGCTCCCACAAACCCCAGCAGCTTCTTATTTTTACTGAGTCAGCTGGTCACCACTGTCTACACTTCCCACTGCCTCGGAAAAGCAGCCAGCATAATTAAGGACCCCACACACCCCGGACATTCTCTCTTCCACCTTCTTCCGTTGGGAAAAAGATACAAAAGCCTGGGGTCATGTACCAACTGACTCAAGAACAGCTTCTTCCCTGCTGCTGTCAGACTTTTGAATGAACTTACCTCACATTAACTTGATCTTTCTCTACACCCTAGCTATGACTGTAACACTACATTCTGCACTCTCTCCTTTCCTTCTCTGTGAACGGTATGCTTTGTCTGTATAGCGCGCAAGAAACAATACTTTTCACTGTATGCTAATACATGTGACAACAATAATAAATCAAATCAAATCAAATCACATCATGTTGTCATTGGTTACATAGTTTACTGGGTCAGCTGACCATTACAGCTTGTTACCATTGGTCACACTGCAACAGATCCAATGTTATCACTGGTTGCATTCTAACAGCCATCTTAGACCGAGACTGGCGCCCGTGTTGCCGTGCTACCCACTTTTGTGGCCCTGTTCTTTCCACAGATGTTGATTAATGTGCTGAGTGTTCGCAGTGTTTTCTACAATGGTCCATTTGTGTCTATCTCAGAGGTTGAGCCTTGGAAGGCGTTACGTTTTTGGGACACAGCATTAAGCAATTCCACAATGGCTGCATTCCTGTCTGCGAATCAGGTTTACGAGTCATCACAGGACTCTGGAGTCCTTCCTGAAAGAGAGACGGCAATTCTTGGCGGTATTCTGATGCACTCACTCATTAAGGGAAGGCCCCACCAAACATTTTATTTTCAGTCGCAAATTTCTAGGGTTGACTCATAAGCACAATTTTTTTAAAGTAGCATGAAGCATGTGTCGCTCGCCAACCTTGCTTCTTGAGAGGCTGAATCCTGTGGCTGGTTATTTATAGCAAACTGACTAAGCACATGTGGCCAGAACAGCTACAGGAAGAAAGAGGAATGGTGTCCCAATAGTACTGAACTACAAAAACGCAATGGTACAAACTGGATTCACCGCACCACAGAAACACATGGCAATCCTTATTTAAAAATACACCAACCCTTTTCAGTGGGGACACCGCCAATTGCAAAAGATTAAGATCATTTAAAATTTGAAGCAGTGAAGTGTAATATACAGGACCATAAATGTAATATAACTTCAATCTGACCACAAAGTTCAGAGAATGTTTTGACCATGTGTGTGTTGGAATTTCAGTGAGTTGGACAACATGAATAAGAAATGAAAAAAAAACGTCAGTGGGTAAGAAACTAGTTGACTGTACTTGGCCCAGACTATATATTCCGAAGGAGCTTTTAGTAGAGAAGGAGGCCAATCAGCCCATCAAGCCATGCCAGCCCGCTGTACAGCAATCCAGTTACTCCCATTCACCCACTCTATCACCACGGCCCTGTCAGGTTGCTTCATAGAAACGTAGAAAATAGAAGCAGGAGTAGGCCATTCAACTATTTGAGCCTGCTCCCCCATTCATTTTGATCATGGCTAATCATCAAATTCAATATCCTGATCCCCCTTCCCTCCACATACATCCCTTGACCCCTTTAGCCCCAAGAGTTCTACCTAATTTCTTCTTGAAATCACACAACATTTTGGCCTCAACTACTTTCTGTGGTACTGAATTCCACAGATTCACAACTCTCCCTCAAATGTCCTTTTGAAATCATTGGTCATCTCTGCTTCCACCACTCTCATAGTTCACAAGGTCCAGATCCATTTGCTGCATAAGAACCCACATCACTCCTGTAACTTCTTCCCAAAACCTTAAATCTGTATCCCTTGGTCCGTGTACGATCAGCTAATCTCATCCAAACCTGTCATATACCTTAATCAGATTTTTAAAAATTCATTCATGGCACATGGGTGTCGCTGGCTGGCCAGCATTTATTGCCCATCCATAGTTGACCTAGAAGAACAGAGAATCAACCACATTGCTGTGGCTCTGGAGTCACATGTCGGCCTGACCAGGTAGGGACGGCAGATTTCCTTCCCTAAAGGACATTAGTGAGCCAGATGGGTTTTTCTGACAAACGACAATGGTTTCATGGTCATCAGTAGATTCTTAATTCCAGATTTTTTTTAATTGAATTCAAATTCCACCACCTGCCGTGGTAGGATTCGAACCGGGGTCCCCAGAACATTAGCTGAGCTTCTGGATTAATAGTCGAGTGATAATACCACTAGGCCATCGCCTTCCCCATCGACCTTCCCTCTATCTCTTTTGCTCTTAGGGGCACAACCACAGTGGTATGGTCCTGGAGGTGTGGTGGAGGAGGGTTCAATGGAGATATTCAAGAGGGTGTTGGATGATTGATTGAATATAAATGACATACAGGGGAAGGGGTGAAGGCGGGAGAATGACACTAAGTCATAATGCTCATTCGTAGACCAGGAGCAGACAAGATGGGCTGAATGGCCTCCTTCAGTGCTGTAACAATTTGAAAATAGTTGTTGATAAGTAAATTTAGACGGAGTGCTATTTTTTGAATGACCATGCTGCAGCAGATAGAACATCAATTGTTAATGTCTTGCCTAAGTATGAAGTAATGTAAAACACTTGCTGCAACGTCTTTGGATAGAACTATTAAAAAATCCTCTTCCAATTTGTTTTACTCAAGACTTACACTTGTGTTTCTGACCCCAATAGCACTCCTTGTAAATGGATAAATGCTGATTTCATCATCAGCAAAACCCCAGGGGGAATCTCGCTGCTAGTGTGGATATAAAAGTATTTTACCTGCTGTGTATTGGTCATGCATTAATAATTCAATATAATCTAAAGCGAGGAAACATAAATGCTACTAATCTGGACGCTGAAATTTATAAGCAGTGAATATGATATCAGGAATTTACGAACAGTTCTATCTCTATGGATTAATCTATTATTTGCCCTGTTTTGACCATTTTCCTGCTTAAGGACTTGAAGTACTGGGCAGCACAGTGGTTAGCACTGCTGCCTCACAGCTCCAGGGATCCAGGTTCGGTTCCCGGCTTGGGTCACTGTCTGTGCAGAGTCTGCACGTTCTCCCCGTGTCTGTGTGGGTTTCCTCCGGGTGCTCTGGTTTCCTCCCACAGTCTGAAAGATGTGCTGGTTAGGTGCATTGGCCACGCTAAATTCTCCCTCAGTGTACCCGAACAGGCACCGGAGTGTGGCGACTAGGGAATTTTCACTGTAACTTCATTGCAGTGTTAATGCAAGCCTTACTTGTGACACGAATGAATAAACTTTACTTGATTTAAAAGGAACAGGCTAGGTTTGTTGTTACATTATACAATTAGGCTACCTATGAGCAATGATAGATTTGAAAAGTGGGCCTGACATATTTGCTTATTAATATTCTTTTGTTGGGATGTGGGCGTCACTGGCTGGGCCAGCATTTGTTGCCCATTCCTGAAGTAAACCACTTTGTTGTGGCTCTGGAGTCACGTGGAGGCCAGGCCAGGTAGGGATGGCAGATTTCCTTCTCCAAAGGGCATTAGTGAACCAGATGGGTTTTCATGACAATCAACAATGGTTTCATGGTCATCAGTAGACTTTTAATTCCAGATTTATCTTATATTGGATCCACCTGCGAAGGTGGGATTCAACTCCGAGTCCCCAGAGCATCAGCCTGGGTCTCTGAATTACTAGTTCAGTGACAATTCTGCAATACCACCACCGCACCCCCCCCGCCCCCCCTTAGTTTTCATAGAATCCCTACAATGCAGATGGAGGCCATTCAGCCCATCACGTCTGCACGAACTCTCCAGCAGAGCATCTTACCCAAGCCCTGTCCCTGTAATCCAATGCATTTACCCCACTACTGCCCCTAACCTATGACATCTTGGGACACTAAGGGGCAATTTAGCATGGCCAATCCACCTAATCTGCACACCTTTGGACTGTGGGAGGAAACCGGAGGAAATCCACACAGACATAAAGAGAATGCACAGTCTCCACGCAGACTGTCACCCAAAGCTGGAATTGAACCGGGGTCCCTGGCGCTGTGAGGCAGCAATGTTAAGCACTGTGCCACTGTGAAACATTGGGAAATGTTATAGAATATAAACTAGTGTAAAGGGAGATAGCCATACTGAATCACATTCCCTCAAGTCACCCTGATTACCGCTTCCTTCAGTTACGGATGTTCCTGCTGGGCACTGACGATCTCTACAGAGTTCTATCAAGAGCCAGATGTGAAAATCAAGGCCAGAATCGTGTCCTGCACTCCTGAGATCTTGCCACCAAATTTCTTTTCACACTTTTAACTGGATCCCCAATGGCATCGGCCTTTTGTTGAAGGGGCAAAAGTTGATGGGTTCAGCAATGGAAAGTTGGGCGGGTGCAGCTTGAGGCTGAGGCCACAATGTGCTGCCCACGGATTTTGGGGAATTGGTTGTGGGGGGGCGGGGGGAGGGGGAGGGGGAAGGTGGATGGGATTGTAAAAGTTATATAAATGCTGAGTCTACAACACAATTTCACCCACCAATAGTACAGGGTCGAATTTAAATTGTACAAATTGACCATTTCACTCATTTCCTGTTGTTGTTTTTATGTAATTGAAACATGCATACACTTTTGGCAAAATACAAAATTTAAGCAATGTGCCCACACATTCAGCAGTATTGACCCTCCCAATAGGGGTCAGAAAGCTGGAGGGATTCCCGCATGGGCCATTACATGTGATCGCTTGTTCCCCGCTCAATAGTCATGTATGTGCGTAACTTACGTTGAGTCTCGTGACGAGGTGTCAGGAAGTCAGGCTCATGTCCCAGTCCTACCAGGAGTGGCCTTCACAAATGGGAAGAAGGGTGAACATGAGGAGGCAACAGGCCACGACTCCCCATTTCTGCGATATATCCCTGGAGCATCTCCGTGAAAGGCGAGACATCCACTTCCCCAGGGATGGTTGCAGGAGACCCACGCGACTGACCAGTCCAACCTGGGAGGAGGTCGCCAAGATGGTCAGTGTTTCAAGTATAAAGGACAGCAGTTTCCTTCTGTAATTGTTTCTGTGAGAGGCTTTACTGAACTGCCCAAGATGTCCGCTTCCAGAGGAACCCTCGTGGCATAGAAACATGACTACAGAGAGCTAGATGTATCAATCAAACAGTTGGCATTTTCAAAACTCAACCATCCTCTTTCTCATATTGAACCAAAGATGTAATCATCCCCATTTTCCTTGAAACCAAAGAAGTCTGATCCTCTGTGACTCTGAGTTTCCTGGAGAAGGGGGAGAGGAAGTATGGGTGGGTGGGCTTGGGTAGATAAAGTCAGTTGGTGTTTCCATTATCTAAACCAACCCCGCCCCCCCACCTCCCTCAGATGAAGAATGGCCGCTTTTTTGGAGGAAAGAAACCCAGTAGAACAGAAACTGTCAAATGATTACCAACCTACAGAAGGGAACGAAAAACAGTTTAAAAAATGTGTGGGAGCAAAGGGGTGGAAAACATGATTCTATCTGTGACAACTGAAGAAAACACCCCAAAATATTCCTGTCTGGGTAAAAAATAATGGAAGGTGCAGTCCTGCATAGTTTTGTGAATAATGATGACTGGAAGTTAACATCAGAGAACGTATTTTCATTGCTCCTCGGTAATTTTTTAAAAAGCAATTGGAGAGTAACTCTTGGACTCCAGCAATAAATATTTTATTGATGTTTTTTCTGAACTTTTTCTGATTCCAGAAGGTTAAATATGTCTTATATATATTGCATGACTGGATAAAGGCATCAGGCAAAAATAGAGAGATCTAAAGGACTTTAATATTTCAGATATGACCGAACGGCAGTTCAAATTTCATGGATAGGAACTGTTGGCTCATTAAAGTTCTGGAATCTCCATTCAGGGGGGCATTATACTGGAAAAGGAAACGTCTTCAGCTCTTGGAATGGCACGGTGGTTAGCACTGCTGCCTCACAGCGCCAGGGACCCGGGGTGGTATGGTGGCACAGTGGTTAGCACTGCTGCCTCACAGCGCCAGGGACCCGCGGTGGCATGGTGGCACAGTGGTTAGCACTGCTGCCTCACAGCGCCAGGGACCCGGGGTGGTATGGTGGCACAGTGGTTAGCACTGCTGCCTCACAGCGCCAGGGACCCGCGGTGGCATGGTGGCACAGTGGTTAGCACTGCTGCCTCACAGCGCCAGGGACCTGGGTTCGATTCCAACCTCGGGTCACTGTCAGGGTGGAGTTTGCACATTCTCCCTGTGTTTGCGTGGGTTTCCTCCGCGTGCTCTGATTTCCTTCCATACTCCAAAGATGTGTGGGTCAGGTTGATTGGCCATGCTAAATTGATCTTAGTGTCGGGGGATTAGCAGGGTAAATATGTGGGGTTACGGGAATAGGGCCTGGGTGGGATTGTAGTCGGTGCAGGCTCAATGGGTCGAATGGCCTCCTTCTGCACTGTAGGGATTCTATGTTACTTTTGTAAGCATTGGAGATTGTATTTAACATTGTCCCAAAATAACATGTCTTTCACTCAAGCATCTCCTATTGTCCAGCGCAAATTACAATGTCATGAAATAGGAAGAACAATTATCAATCTGGGTGGCACGGTGGCACAGTGGTTAGCACTGCTGCCTCACGGTGCCAGGGACCTGGGTTCGATTCCAGCCTCAGGTGACTGCCTATGTGGAATTTGCATGTTCTCCCCATGTCTGCGTGGGTTTTCTCTGGGTGCTCCGGTTTCCTCCCACACTCCAAAGACATGCAGGTTGGGTTGGTTGGCCATGCTAAATGGTCTCTTCATGTCCTAGGATGTGTAGCTTAGGGGGGATTAGCAGTCTAATTCCATGGGCTTACACGGAGGGTTTGGATGGCGAGATAGTGAAGACTTGATGGGCTGTATCTGCACTGTCGGGATTCTATGATCGGAATAACCATTGTTAAAGATTTGGTTCCAGACCATAAATAGAGATAAACATTACAGAAAGTTGTTTTTGGCTATTGGATCTTTACAAAAAACCTTCACTATTACCAACCGGTCTTGGTTATAAACAGGCTTCTAGCCAAAGAATTTAACTTGGCTATACACTAACTTTTTGCCTTGCAGTCAACCAGAACCGTTCTATACTTAGGTAAAATGGAACTGGACCTAAAATAGGAGAAAACGCCAGCAGGATGAGTCAAGAATTCAAACGTTAAAAATAAGTGCTGGCGTGGGGGTGGGTGAAGGGAGATTAAATAAAACTAAGAATTGGATTAAATTTAAAATAGGAAGTACAGAGTAGAAAAGGAAAGTTCACAGGATAATAAGTGGGGAAGAATAGCCAGGGCAACAGTGGCACAGTGGTTAGCACTGCTGCCTCACAGTGCTAGAGACCCGGGTTCGATTCCGGCCTTGGGTCACTGTTTGTGTGGAGTTTGCACATTTTCCCCATTTCTGTGTGGGTTTCCTTCCACAGTCCAAAGATGTGCAGGTTGGGTTGATTGGCCATGCTAAATTGACCCTAGTGTCAGGGGGATTGGCAGGATAAATATATAGGGTTAAAGGAATATGGCCTGGGTGGGATTGTGGTTGGTGTAGACTCAAGGGGCCGAATGGCCTCCTTCTGCACTTCACGGATTCTAAGAGCCTTAAATATATTTGAGCTTTTCTAATAACAGGTCAATAACAATACTACTCATAACATTTGAACAGCTTTATTACAGCAATGACATTTATTTCAGCCTTACTGTGTGTGAACTGAAAATAGCAGAAACATGCGCTGCCAGTTTTCTGAAGATTGAAGTTATTGACCGTGTAAAACGCAGCATCATAATAGGTTAAAATTGTGCTGTCAGTGTGTAAAAATACATTGAGGCAGCTGATGGAAAAAGTACACAAGATATGAAATGTGAACAGGAAATGAACCCGAGGAAGGATTTTCTTCCCATTCCTCACGGGTTTTGTGCTGGTCCTGGGATAGTGATGACTGCAAGCTTGGTGGTGACTCACTTCGCTGGATCACTGCCTAGTTTTGCACGTATTGTAGTTTCTCTTTTGAAATGCCAGGCAACACCAACAATGTCTGCCCGAATAGGGTCTTGCATGCTCCCTAATTAGATGGTAACTATGGAATGAGGTCATCGTTCACATTTTCCATCATTGGCGCCTTGGCAACGCCGCACATCAGGAATGCCAGTGGACAACAGGCACCCAGCGTTCCCCAGCATGGTGGAAAACCCATGTGTCTAGCCAGGTCACGGCTTCAGGTCAGTGACAAGATTACTGATATGTAGGTCTACAGAAATTTCCGTATTGGATCCGTATTGGAGACAGCAGTGCCACCTCTTCCTAGCTGTTGATTGACAACTGGATTTAAACTGGGGGCAGTGATTTGAATCATTTACATAGAGCTGCATTTGCCTTCCATAGTGAGAAACTCTCAACTGCAGGAGAGAATACCACCAAGGGACCAGCTGCCTAAATAGGAAACTGGTTAGTGAGGTGAACAACTTCTCACCCTCCTCACTTCCAGATTTTGATTTGATTTGATTTATTATTGCCGCATGTATTGGTATTCAGCGTAAAGTTTCTTGTGAGGTAAACAGACAAAACATACCATTCATAGAAGGAAAGGAGAGGGTGCAGAATATAGTGTTACAGTCTTAGAAAGATCAACTTAATATAAGGTAGGTCCATTCAGAAGTTCAATGGCAGCAGGGAAAAAGCTGTTCTTGAGTCGGTTGGTACGCTATCTCAGACTTTTGTATCTTTTACCCAATGGAAGAAGGTGGAAGAGAGCATGTTCAGGGTGTGTGCGGTCCTTGATTAGGCTGCTTTTCCGAGGCAGCGGGAAGTGTAGATGGATTCAATGAATGGGAGGCTGGTTTGCGTGATGGACTGGGCTTCGTTCACCAATCTTTGTAATTTCTTAAGATGTTGGTCAGAACAGGAGCTATATCTAGCTATGATACATCCGGAAAGCATGCTTTCTATGATGCATCTGTAAAAATTGGTGAGAATCGTCGTGGACATGCCAAATTTCCTTAGCCTTTTGAGAAACTAGAGGCATTGGTGGACTTTCTTAATTATAGCATCAGTGTGGTGGGACTAGGACTTGTTGATGATCTGGACACCTAGAAACTTGAAGCTCTCGATCATTTCCACTTCATCCCCATTGATGTAGACAGGGGTATCTCCTCCAGCATACTTCCTGAAGACGGTGATTGTCTCCTTCATTTTACTAACATTGAGGGAGGGATCATTGTCATCGCACCAATTCACCCGATTCTCTATCTCTTTTCTGTACTTCATCTCATCATTGTTTGAGATCCGACCCACTAGGGTGGTGTCTTCAGCAAACTTGAAGATCGAGTTGGAGGGGAATTTGGCCGCACAGTCATAGGTGTAAGAGTATAGTAAAGGCTAAGGACACAGCTTTGTAGGACACCGGTGTTGAGAATGATTTTGGAGGAGGTGTTGTTGCCTATCCTTACTGATTGCGGTCTGTGAGTTAGGAAGTCTAGGATTCTGGTGCAGAGGGGGGAGCCGGGCCCTAGGCCATGGATTTTGGACTTGAGGTTTGTAGGGATAATGTTGATTTTTCCACTGGTGAGTTGTCCCTGACATTAGAAGTTCTCAGATCTCTACATTGCCACCATTTTCTGCTTTAATTATAACGTGTTGTAAAATTGCTATATTGTGATTAAAAACAAACGTATTTTCATTAATTTGAAAAAGGTGACCCTTCCCAAACTATTATTGATAGGATAAGCCACACAGTAATCTGACAGTTAGAAGGCAGTCCAAACTGTTCAAAGCGTTACAGTTATACAGAATGGAACTTAGTAAAGGACTAATCCCACCTTTTCCTTGTGTTGTCTTCTGATGCGATGCTTCCTATAAAAGTCACGATGAATTGGTTGTTTCTGAAACGCCATGAGTTGATTTTCATGGTGTATTTTCTTTTTATTTCAATATTGTTGAGAATCAACAAGAAGATAGGTCTGCTTCCATTGGTTGTAGCAATGAAATTAAAATCATACATAGACATGTTGGCCGGGAATTGATGACCTTGCTGGGGCAAGGCTCGTAAAATCCCGCCCAAGGCCAACGGAGAATTCCGTTCTGCGAGCCTCGCCCGCCCCGATTCGGGGGCAGGTGTGCCGGTAAAATTCTGCCCGTTGAGTTTGAACAGAAATTTTATCCTGTATCTGACTGGCTATGTTTCATATCAATTCTGGTTTTACAAAATAGAATATTCCATTCCTCTCATTCAGATGAGAAAACATTTAAGGCATACATTCTATGTTTCACCTTTATCCATTCTAGATCAGTGATGGGTGGCATGGCGGCACAGTGGTTAGCACTGCTGCCTCACAGCGCCAGGGACCCAGGTTCCATTTCGGCCTTAGGTCACTGTGTGGAGTTTGCATGTTCTCCCCGTGTCTGCGTCGCGCTCCGGTTTCCTTCCACAGTCCAAAGATGGAGGGGTTAAGTAGATTGACCGTGTTAACTTGCCCCAAGTGTCAGGGGGACTAGCAAGGTAAATATGTGGGGTTATGGGGGTAGGACCTTGGTGGGATTGTTGTTGGTGCAGGCTCGATGGGCTGAATGCCCTCCTTCTGCACTTTGGGATTCTTCAGATTCTAACCTAGGCATGATTGTTGCTCCTTCATTTCAGTGGGCCGCAAGATTGAAATCGGGCTTGTTCACTGACCGTGACCCCCATGAATAAAATTAAATACATTTAATACACGCCGAATACTTCATAACGACTTGTAGAAAATGCTTAATCATTTATATATTAATAGAACTCTCATCAACCTCGAATGATAAAAACAAAATAATTATTGACACTTTAGGCACAGAGCACGGCTCTCACAGTCAATGTTATGAGCATTCAGCACGCACATCACTTCACTTGCCCTTGCTTTACGTATGAATCACTTCAGCCACACCGGTAGGAAAAAGGTTACATGGATGGAAATCTGCAGAACGTGGCAACCCTGTAGGTGGGCAATGGCCAACAAAAAATTTCATGGGCTGCACTCAGAACCCAGATGGGCCGCTTGTGGTTCCCGGGCTACAGGTTACCCATCGCTAGTCGAGATCATTTACTTTTTTGTTCAGTTTAGAAATGATCTAGTGAGTCATGAAGAGTATATCAAGGGTGGGATTTTCCCCCCAACAGGATCCTCCAATCCAAATGAAGAGCAGGGGGCAGTGGTGGAGAATCCCAGCCCAAGCTTTCTGCTAAGTGATAACTATAATATGTATGTTGAATTGTGCTGCCCGGTTTAATGTTCATCCAGACAGTTAACAATCTTTAATACTATTGGCTATTCAAAACTCTTCCACCAGGTTATAATGTTCAATCAACCTTAAGCAAATAGGGTAACATTAGATCTAGTAGATTAACGTTACACCTGTATAGATTTGTAATTGTACCTCTGTTTATAGTTACTGCCTATTTATAGAATCATAGAATGGTTACAGCACAGCCAGAGGCCATTCAGCCCATCATGTTGATACTAGTTGTGTGCAAGAGCAATGGGGCTAATCCCATTCCTCAACTTTTCCCTACAGCCCTGCAAATTTTTTCTCCTTTCCAATAATTATCCAGTCCCCTCCGTGACTGATTCTGCCACCATCACATTCTCGGGCACTGCGTTCCAGATCCTAACCACTCGCCGCGTAAGTCATCCTTTCTCCTCTCGCTGATGGTTCTTTTGCCAATTACTTTCACCCGTTGTCCTCTGGTTCTCGATCTTTCTGCCAATGGGAATGGTTTCTCCCCATCTTCTCTGTCCAGATCCCTCATAATAAATTCCTGTACATTAGTGGGCCTCTGCCAACTCTTATTAATAAAATAAACTGGCGGTAAACTGTTCACACTGTAACGACATCCTTGTGCCAAGTGGCACTGCTTCAGTTGTGGCTCTGGAAAGCGAACCTGGCTTGAAGGTTCGAACATGTGTAGCGCATTTCCATGTATCAGCACAAGTCAACTGTATCAATGAGATGCTTTCCTTTTAAGTTTCCATGCTTACTACTTCTCTTCAAAGACAAATTTCAAAAACTTTGCAATAGCATTTCTGAGTTTTTTGAGAAGTAACAGAACGCCACAATTGATGTCGTGTCTGTGCGTTGGGTACAGAAAAAGCATCCAAAGAAAATCAGGGTTCTGACTGCACACCCCCCGCCCTCCCCCCCCCTGTTTGTTCTGTGTTCAAGATACTTCAGAAGATGTAGGAATTTGAAAGGAGAAAGAGAGAGGCAGTCTTCATGTTGATGTTACTTTAATTCTTAAAAAAAGGACACCAGCTGAATCTTGAATCAAATTGTGTTTTCTTGACATGTAGAAATGGTTAAACTTTTGTTTTACATGATGTGAGGAGCTGGGGGTGGAGGGGTGATGGAATGAATGAGGGGCAGTGATCAGATAGACACAGTGGAATCACACGGAAGATAGCTTCTAGCACCTCTGGGATGGGTAGCTCTGCTGCCTCACAATTTTGCTTTTATCTAAAGTGCAAATGGATCTAACACAGTCTGCAAACTCTACACAGACAGTGACCCAAGTCGGGAATCGAACCCAGGTCCCTGGAGCGTGAGGCAGCAGTGCTAACCACTGTGCCACCATGCCGCCCTTTATTAATGTTTTGTTAGGTTAAAGACGCTATATAAATGCAAGTTGTTGCTGCTCTCAAAATGCTCTCCAGTCTACGGTATTCAACGTGTGGTTTGGCCATTACATGCTACAGTTTCAGTCTGATTTCCCAAAACGCAAGGCTTTGCTGATCTGTGAAAAAGCCATGATGTGGAGATGCCGGCGTTGGACTGGGGTAAACACAGTAAGAGTTTTAACAACACCAGGTTAAAGTCCAACAGGTTTATTTGGTAGCATTTCTGCTTTGCAATAACCAGATATGGGCTGGAATTCTCCAGCTGTTCCCGCTGTGGCTTTCCCGGCGGTGTGGGGGCAGCTTCAGTGGGAATTCCCATTGGCAGTGGCAGGACCGGATGATCTCGTCGCCAGCGAATGGTGCGCTGCCTCCCGTCACTGAGAAAAACGCTGAGAGAAGGTCAGAGAACCTCACACAGGATCATGGCTGAGCTGCCCCTACCTTTCTATCTCCCCTCATTTTCCTCATGTAGCTTTCCTTGTGTAGGCAACCCTTTCCCCATTGCAGGTGCTGCCACAGTCTAGCACTGGCTGAACATCAGAGCTGGAACATCAGATGCTCGAGTGCACTTAGACCTGATTGTACATTGTTGGCTTTGTAACTCATCATTACTTTGTGATAACTAAAATTACAGGCCAAATCCTGGCTCTGGAGACAGGAATATAATTTTTTCCAACTTTGAACTAATGAGAGAAGTAGATGGTAAGGATTTTGTACACCGCAGTGTCAGTGTCTTAAATATCAAAATTGTTTTGAAAAGGCAAATTAGATTTTCAGAGCACTGCTATTAAAGTCTACAACTGAACTGTCCTGCTGTTGTTTTCCTTTAGTAGCAAGAAACTCAAAAGTCATATTAAGAAAGAATATATAATTAGCCATTTGATATTAGAGAACTTGAGTATTGGTGAGGAAAGAGACATGTTGAAACTTTTCGTCTTGCACTCATCAGAACACTTCAGAAGAATGCCAGTGTAAGGGTTTATACTGAATGAGGAGACAGTACTGATTGGTTGGCAAGTGGATATTGATTGGTAGAGATGTTGTCATGAAGAATGCACCAGTTGATGGTGACTCACAGACAACTGCCAAACATTGTTCACTTGCCAACCAATCAGCATTCTCTTCTCGTACAATATAAATAGTTGTTCTCCCCTTGTGCTGGTGTTCATGTGAAGGGTCGTGATGAGTGCAAGACAAATATATAATTGTTCAATCTGGAGGTTGAGAATGAGAGCAGCTCCCTCTCAGATAAGGACTGCTATTCATAGACTACAGCTCAGCCTTTAACACCATTATTCCATCTCCAGACTTCGTGGCCTGGGGCTCGGCTCCTCCCTCTGCAACTGGATCCTAGACTTCCGAACCCACAGACCACAATCAGTAAGGATAGGCAACAACACCTCCTCCACGATCATCCTCATCACTGGTGCTCCACAAGGCTGTGTTCTCAGCCCCCTAATATACTCCTTATACACCTATGACTGTGTAGCCAAATTCCCCTCCAACTCGATTTTCAAGTTTGCTGACGACACCACCATAGTGAGTTGGATCTCAAACAATGACAAGACACAGTACAGGAAAGAGATCGAGAATCTCGTGAACTGGTGCAATGACAATAATCTCTCCCTCAATGTCAACAAAACGAAAGAGGAGTCATCGACTTCAGGAAGCGTAAAGGGGCGGCATGGGGACGAAGTAGAAATGATCGAGAGCTTCAGGTTTCCAGGCATCCAGAGCACCAACAACCTCTCCTGGTCCCTTCATGTGGACACTATAGTTAAGAAAGCCCCCAATGCCTCTACTTTCTCAGGAGACTAAGAAAATTTGGCATGTCCACTACAACCCTCACCAACTTCTGCAGATGCACCATAAAAAGCATTCTTTCTGATTGTATCACTGCTTGGTATGGCTCCTGCTCTGTCCAAGACCGCAAGAAACTACAAAAGGTCATGAACGAAGCCCAGTCCATCACTCAAACCAGCCTCCCATCCATTGACATTGTCTACACTTCCCACTGCCTTGGCAAAGCAGCCAGCATAATCGCACCCTGGACATTCTCTCATCCACCTTCTTTCATCAGGAAAAAAATATAAATGTCTGAGATCACGTACCAACCAACTCAAAAACAGCTTCTTCCCTGCTGCCCTCAGACTTTTGAATGGACCTGCCTTACATTAAGTTGATCTTTCTCTACACCCTAGCTTTGACTGTAACACTATATTCTACACTCTCTTCTTTCCTTCTCTATGAACGGTATTCTTTGTCCATATAATGCGGAAGAAACAATACTTTTCACTAATACATGTGACAATAATAAATCAAATCGAACCAAAAATCAAATCAATGTTATTTAATCTCCCTTAAGGTACAAGAATGATTTATGGCATTTGTAATCATACATAAATATCACAGAAATATTTATTTAATAGACAGGTAATACATTCCACTGAAGGAGATTCTGTATAATCTGTTAAAAAAAGTCATATTGATGGTTGTCTGATGGACATTCAGGATGTGATGTAAAAGCTAGGCCCAGCCTGCCATTTCAGGTGGGTGCAAAAGATCTTTCAGCCAAATATTGAAATGAAGACATTTTCCCCAGTGTCTCACCATCACTAAAAAAAAACCAAAGTAATCTGATTTTTATCACCTTGCTTTTTTGGATCTTGCTGTGCACAACTGAATGCCACATTCTCTACTTGACAGCTAGGGTTACCCTTCAAAAGAGTGCTTCAATCACCGCCAAGCGAATTGCGACACCCTGGGGTTCTGAAGGTGCCATCGAAATGCATATCTCTATTTATCTTTATTTGATCATTTAGATTAACCCAAAGACACCCACCCATTCTGGAAGATGCATTGCAAGGTGGCAACAGGGGTGACGCGGTGGCACAGCGGTTGGCACTGCCACCTCGTAGCTTTGAAGAGAGCTGGCTAACAGAAGTGACCAAATGGGGTAGGGATAGATTCTGGTTTGGGGGGAAGGGGGAGGACAGGTCAGCAATCATTGTTATAACAAAGGCAAACTACCCTCTGAAATGGCCTAGCAATTAAGCCACTTAGTTATATCAAACTAGGAGAAGAGTCCACACAGTGCGATGTGATTACCCACTCCAGATGGGCAATAAACACAAGGCCTTGCCAGTGACACCCATGTATGAAAGAATTTAAAAAAGTCAGTACTATACAAGACCCAACTAATCTTAAGATATAAGCTTAAGATATAAGCAGTCCAAAGATGTGCAGGTTAGGTTGATTGGCCATGCTAAAATTGCCCCTTAGTGTCCTGGGATGCGTAGATTAGAGGGATTAGTGGGTAAAATATGTAGGGATATGGGGGTAGGGCCTGGGTGGGATTGTGGTCGGTGCAGACTCGATGGGCTGAATGGCCTCTTTCTGTACTGTAGGGTTTCTATGATTTCTATGATAAGCTGAGTAGAAAAAGTGGCGGCACGGTGGCACAATGGTTAGCATTGCTGCCTCACAGCGCCAGGGAGTCGGGTTCGATTCTGGCCTCGGGTGACTGTGTGGAGTTTGCATGTTCTCCCTGTGTCTGCGTGGGTTTCCTCCGGGTGCTCCAGTTTCCTCCAACACTCCAAGGATATGTGGATTGTTCATGCTTAATTGTCCCATAGTGTCAGGGGGACTAGCTAGGGTAAATACATGGGGTTATGGGGATAGGGGCTGGATGGGATTGTTGTCAGTGCAGGCTCGATGGGCTGATTGGCTTTCTTCATGTCACGCTATCTGTAACCCTCACGACTTGCCTGGACTTGCAAAATCTCACTAACTGTCCTGTCTGGAGACAATACGCATTTCTTTAACCTGTGCTTAAACCTCTCTCCACTCACATTGTCTGTATGTTTAAGACTTGATTACCTGTAAAGACTCGCATTCCAATCATTATTTTGTAAATTGAGTTTGTGTCTTTATATACCCTGTTGTGAACAGAACTCCCACTCACCTGACGAAGGGGCAGCGCTCTGAAAGCTAGTGGCTTTTGCTACCAAATAAACCTGTTGGACTTTAACCTGGTGTTGTGAGACTTCTTACTGTGTTTACCCCAGTCCAACGCCGGCATCTCGTCATCATTTCTTCTGTGCTGCAGGGATTCTGTGATTCTATGAAAGTAGAGCAGCCTACAAGAGAAAGTTGTGGTTTTACCCTAAACCTGCCAGTTGATACCTTCACAGGCTGGTAGTGAAACACATTGTAAACAGTTTCAATTTTAGGCAGGAAAGGAAAGAAAAATAAAAGCTAAAAAATAAAACAACAAAAGCAGCAGCATGTTCCATCAATAGTGTATTCGTTGAAAACATAACGTAAAAAAAAACTTCTGTATCAACTGTCACACAATGTTTAGCAAAATCTTTATTTAATAATGCCCACTTGGGCTTGACAGAGTTTAACTGTTAGTAATCAAGAGGGAATGCATCAGTTTGTAGTCTATCACACACTTAAATTGGTGGCAGCCACTTTCAACATCCTGGCTTCTAATTAACAAAGTACAGTGTGTGCTCAGTGTGTAAGCAGGTGGTGTTGAAGAAATCATCTTGTGAAAGTTGTACAAAACATTGATAAGGCCACATTTGGAATACTGTGTACAGTTCTGGTCACCCTATTATAGAAAGGATATTATTAAACTAGAAAGAGAGCAGAAAAGATTTACTAGGATGCTACCGGGACTTGATGGATTGAGTTGTAAGGAGAAGCTGGATAGACTGCGACTTTTTTCTCTGGAGCGTAGGAGTCTTAGAGGTGATCTTATAGAGGTCTATAAAATAATGAGGGGCATGGATCAGTTAGATCGTCAATATCTTTTCCCAAAGCTGAGGGAGTCTAAAACTAGAGGGCATAGGTTAAAGGTGAGAGGGGAGAGATAGAAAAGGGTCCAGAGGGGCAATTTTTCACACAGAAGGTTGTGAGTGTCTGGAACAAGCTGCCAGGGATAGTAGTAGAGGCGGGTTCAATTTTGTCTTTTAAAAAGTGTTTAGACAGTTACGTGGATAAGATGGATGTTAAGGGATATGGGCCAAATGCGGGCAATTGGGACTAGCTTTGTGCTTAAAAAAAGGGGCGCCATGGACAAGTTGGGTCAAGGGGCCTGTTTCCATGCTGTAAACCTCTATGACTCTAAATCACCGCAGTTTCGATAACTGTTTAATTTTAGTTTCGAGGTGATTGTAGGATATACCACTATTTCTGTACCCACTTACAAATCAGATTGGTAGTAACAGGCTAGTCAGAAATGAAAGGTGAGATACACGGTGGCACAGTGGTTAGCACTGCCGTCTCACAGTGCCAGGGACCTGGGTTTAATTCCAGCCTCGGGTCACTGTGTGGAGTTTGCACTTTCTCCCTGTGTCTGCGTGGGTTTCCTCCGGGTGCTCTGGTTTCCTCCCACAGTCGAAAGATGTGTGGGTTGGGTTGATTGGCCATGCTAAGTTGACCCTAGTGTCAGGGGGATTAGCAGGGTAAATGTGTGGGGTTACAGGAATAGGGCCTGGGTGGGATTGTTGTCGGTACAGACTTGATGGGCTGAATGGCCTCCTTCTGCATTTAGGGATTCTATGATTCTTGACAAGCTAAAAAATAAATGAGCTGGCTGGTTTGCAAATGTTTCATGATCTTTGTTCTTTCATGCATCAGACTCTCTGTGGCCTAATTAGTCTTTTCCCTATCCCATTTCCTTATTCAGGGAACGAAAAGCAGCAGTTTCATGTGCAACTTACCTGTACTAAAAGTGTATATAACTTTTTTTAAAGGTTGATTTGTCTTTAGTTGATAAGCAATTAGAACATGTTGTTAACTTTAGGGACCTTCCCAAAGAGTGAATTATTTTCGAAGCATTTTCTCAGTCTACAATGTACACATACATTTGCAACATTGCAAACACAAAGTCCAAAATGGTTATTTAAAACATTTAGCATATTTCTCGGGGATGCAGGATACATGCCTCACATTGCAAGGGCCAACAAGTAGAACCGTAATTGCAAAATAACTCACATTAGGGCCATTTCAAAGGGATCTTAATACATGGATGAAATGAAAGGAAGAGTAGACTGTGTATGGTGCTTTAATTTTCAATAATGAGTGCTGTAACTTTGCAAGATTTAAAAGTGCTGCTATTGTCTTGCAAAGTCACTCAAGGTTACAGGAATCTTGTGGGCACTGTGGAAAAGCCCCACAAAAGTCCGGAAATGACCCTTGCGATGGGCTTTTTAAAGCAGCCAGATTACAGACAATGTCTTCATACAACTTCTGTAACTCTGGCACGTACCATTAATACAAAGATTGGCGGGGTGGTGTTTTGGGGGGGAGGGGGGTGGTGGTGCTGCTAAACAGCCGAGTAATAAATGTAACCTTTCAGATACCGGGGTCATTTATATACACAAGATACCTGAGAGTCAAAAGTAAAAGACAGTCAACGCTTTGAGCTCTTTGCTGTAACAATGTTTTTTTTTAGAAGACTCTGAACGTAACGATGAGACTGTATTCTTTGTTGACTGGGAATCTATGTGGATCAGATAGCATGCAGACTACTCTGTGGTGCTGAAGGGAAGCTGTTTCCCATACTGAATAGTGTCTTTGTTCCCTGTTGCTGCCGCAGTTACATTTTGCAGGCCCTGCAGATACAACAGTGAGCATATGAGAACAGAATCAAAATGAATCTTTGGCCCGAAGGCTGTTTCTTTGCAGCATGTTTTAGGAGACACGTGGAACAGGATTGGCAGCCATGAAATGACTTTATTATGTGGGGCCATAAAACTGTCTGCATTAATCAGGGGATGAAAAGCTGCAGTTACTTTATGCAACAGAAAGATTGAGATGTAGTATTTCTTTGGCAATTTTTTTCCAAACAGAATTCTTGGGGGTTTGGCTATTTCATCCACGACTCCTAACTATGTTAAGGAAATTATGCACTTACCTTCCAGCAGTCCATGCGAAAGGTGTTGCCTTTTGAACTCCCACATCAATTAGTGAAATCGCTTTCATTTCTGATTTCGCGCAACGTCTCCTTTTTAATGTCGGAGCCGTATGAGGCCGGGATTCCCCAGTCTCGCTACCACTGCCAGCGCTCAGACAGAACTCCATTCACTGCAGCGGGACTGGAGAATCCCAGCTGCAGGGGCAAGGTCGGAGAATTTCGGCCCATATTTTTTTCCCAATGGTGGGTTAAAGAGGACAATTTGCTTAAAGGGAGCCATGTCACCAAACTTTTTGGGCGGGACTTTCTGGTCGCGCTCACCCCAAAACCGGAAAATCCCGCCTGAGGTCAACGGACCGTTGCACAGTCCACTCCTGTCTGCTACGATTCCCGTGATAGGTGGGACAGGAAAATTACCCTCTTTATCTTGCACTCATCCATGCCAATGCCTGGGCCATTCAGAGTCAACCTGCCAACCAATATGAACCCTTTTCTCATGGTGACACAGTGGTTAACGCTGCTGCCTCACAGCACCAGGGACCCGGGTTCGATTCCCAGTTTGGGTTACTGTCTGTGTAGAGTTTGCACATTTTCCTCGTGTCTGCGTGGGTTTCCTCCGGGTGCTCCGGTTTCCTCCCGCAGTCCAAACGACGTGCTGGTTAGATGCACTGGCCATGCTAAATTCTCCCTCAGTGTACCCGAACAGGCACTGGTGTGAAAGCCTACTTGTGACATCAATAAATAAACTTTACTTTGTTTTTCCTGTAGTATAAATTCCTATGATAGTTTGAAATTTGGCATTCTTCCATTTGTCTTGATTAGTGCGAGACATAAAGCTTCAACAACAGGTCTCTCTTTTCTGCAATGTTAAAAAGTTAGTTGTAGAGAACAAGTGGGACATAATACAACGTACCATATTTAGATTTCCAAAAACAACACCAGTGAAGTTGAAAGTAGCAGGAACTCATGGCAACCAGGAAAGCAATAGGATAAAAGGTCGTGGATATTTATTCGAATGTCAAGTTGGAGAGGACATTACTGAATGGATTGCCAGTGCAATGACCCCTACAATTCTTAATCTGTGTTAATGACTTGGATTCAAAAACCCAAAGTAAACCAGGCAAATTTGCAGATGATACTAAACTGAAGGAGAGAAGAGAGGGAAGAAAGTTGAGTCAGAGGAAACAATCAACAATATAATCAAATCCGTAAATGATCAAATTATTGGGGAGGTGATGGCCTAGTGGTATTATCGCTAGACTGTTAATCCAGAAACTCAGCTAATGTTCTGGGGACCTGGGTTCGAATCCCGCCACAACAGATGGTAGAATTTGAATTCAATATAAAAAATCTGGAATTAAGAATCTGCTGATGACCATGAAACCATTGTCGATTGTCGGAAAAACCCATCTGGTTCACTAATGTCTTTTCGGGAAGGAAATCTGCTGTCCTTACTTGGTCTGGCCTACATGTGACTCCAGAGCCACAGCAATGTGGTTGACTCTCAACTGCCCTCCAAGGGCAACTAGGGATGGGCAATAAATGCTGGCCAGCCATCGACGCCCATGTCCCACGAATGAATTTTAAAAAAAATCAATGACAATAAAATTCAGCGTGGACAGTACAATGTAGTTTGGATAAGAAGCATGCCTTCCACACTTATACGATGTATGATGTGCAAAAGGTAAAGGTGATGTGGAAAGGGATGTGGTCAGGAAGGAGATTCAGTAAGTAAGGTGTTAACTCACTGGGGAGCAGAAATAAACAAAGCAAATGGAAATTCAAACCAGATCAGCTGAGCACAAGTCAGATGATGTCATACAAAAACCACTCTTTCCAAACTACACCTTGGGCACTGTGTTGAGTTTTAGTCATAAAGCTATAAGGCAAACATTCAGTCCGTGGAAATGGCAAATAAAAGGCTGCAGATGAACCAAAAGCAGAAAATGTTGAAAATACTCGATCAACAGGTCAGGCAGCACTTGTGGAGACCAGGCCTGTAAATATTGTGGGCTAAAACCCGTGTTTAAAAAGTTTTTCAGAGTGTGTTCGCATATTAAACATTAACTGATCTATGTAATCCTTGGGGATAGTACATAGAAGAGTCAATTATGGACATAGGTACAAGGAAAGACTGAAAAAACTCAGGGATTTGGTCTTTATTTTTAAGAGGTGGGGGAGTTGGTTTAGCTCCAGATGCAGAGCGATGCCAATAGCGTGGGTTCAATTCCCAAACTGGCTGAGGTTATTCATGAAGGTCCTGCCTTCTCAAGCTTGCCCCTTACCTGAGGTGTGATGATGCTCAGGTTAAATCACCACCAGTCAGCTCTCCCCCTCAAAGGGAAGAGCAGCCTCTTGGACTATGGTGAGGCTTCATTCCTGAGGGACAGGAATGTGTCCAACTGGTCGATGTGACATATGTTGTGTGGGTGAAGTGAGTTAACATGCTTCCAGCATTTTGTGTGCAAATTTGTTTCTCATTTTCAGCCCACACCTCTGGCTGGAAGCGATAGAAAAAGATGAGTGAAATGTGGGAATCTCTCCCTGTCAGCACACAGCCTCTCCTCAGTGCTGCCTCCTCATGGAATACACGGAAAATGGGCCTCTTGTGGCCCCAGGCTAAAGGTTCAGAGGAACTCCGAGCAGGTTTGTCCTCCAGGCGTGTGGGGGTGTGGACTCACCCTGGCTTTGATGAATTAAACTCCCAGCTGTGGGTGAATATCCCCAGTGACTTGTAGATACCTGTGGAGGGTTAAAGAATAAAGGAATTAACCCGGACCAAAACTATCTGAAGTGGAGCCCATCGGCAGATGGGTGTCTAAATATGCCACTCTTTAAGCAACCCTTTCATGCAAACCAATGGCAAACATAGAAAATAGGAGCAAGAGGAGGCCATTCTGCCCTTCGAGATGGTTTCACCATTCATTATGATCATGGCTGATCATCCAACTTGATAGCCTGATCCTGCCTTGCCCCCCCCGCCCCCCCCCCCCCCCCCGCCCCCATATCTCTTGATCCCCTTCCCTCTAAGAACTTTATCTAACTCCTTGAAAATATTTTGGCCTCAGCTGCTTTCTGTGATCGCGAATTCCACTTGGTCACTGCTCACTGTGCTTTGCATTCCTTTGGACCCAACTTGGGAGTTTGAGAGGTGAACCCTAATGTTTGGGAAGCCCCAGGGTCCCCATTGCTGCTGCCCAGGCTGGTACCCCGGAGAGGATTAATGCAACACAGGAGACAGGAGTTATGAGTGATAAGCCCAACTTGATTGGCGTGGAGAATGGTGCTGCCTCCAAATGTGGGAACCAATCGGGTCCCATGGCTGGTTAGTTACTGCCTGCCTCAAGTGGTCAGCCCCCAATTTGCAAGGTGCTGGCTCACCATAGTCCATCTGCTTCAATGAGTACTTGGGGCTTATAGACTCCACTCAACATGGCATTGGGCAAGACCAAGCAAACAAACAAAAGGAAAGAACATGACCTCCATTGATTGGCAAGCTGGAACATCAGGACCATAAGTTCATAAGATATAGGAAGAGAATTAGGCCATTCGGCCCATCGAGCCTGCTCCATCATTTGATCATGGCTGATATGCTCCTTATCCCCATTTTCCTGCCTTCTCCCCATAACCCTTCACCCCATCACCAACTAAAAATCCGTCTAACTCCTCCTTAAATTTACTCACTGTCCCAGCATCCATCACACTTTGGGGTAGCGAATTCCACAGATTCACAACCCTTTGGGAGAAGTAGTTTCTCCTCAACTCTGTTTTAAAGTTGCTACCCCTTATCCTAAGACTATGACCTCTCGTCCTAGGATGCCCCAGAAGAGGAAGCATCCGCTCCATGTCTACTTTATCCAGACCTTTTATCATCCTGTATACCTCAATTTGATCCCCCCTCATTCTTCCAAATTCCACAGAGTATAGGCCTAAATTGTTAGGACCATGTGTCTCTTTTTTCTACATCTAGTGAATACAAAGGACCTCTGCAAAAAGTTCCCCCATGTCTTTTGCCTGTGTCCTTTAGTGAACTGAGGGCAGATATGAATTGTTCAACTTTCCCATTCTACCAGGAGAAGATGAGCATATGGAGTAACAATCAGAATCATCTTGATTCGACGAACCATCCTGTAATCAAAATAAAATGGTGGCCGAGCAATCTTCCCAGTTGCATCAAATCACACTGCAACTTTACTAAGAACGAAAGCAGATAGTTTAAGTTTATTTATTAGTGTCACAAGTAGGCTTACCTTAACACTGCAACGAAGTTACTGTGAAAATGCCCGGGTCACCACACTCCAGTGCCTGTTCGGGCACACTGAGGGAGATTTTAGCATGGCTAATGCACCCTAACCAGCATGTGTTTCGGACTGTGGGAGGAAACCGGAGCACCCGAAGGAAACCCACACAGACACGGGGAGAATGTGCAAACTCCACACAGACAGTGACCCAAGCCGGGAATCGAACCCGGGTCCCTGGCACTGTGAGGCAGCAGTGCTATCTAATGTGTCACCATGGTAACTTGCTGTATGCAGTCCGTGTGTCTTACTTTCAGGCCCAGGTACGACTGGCCCAATAACTAATTATACAGTATTGTAACTCAGGAATGTAACTGACTCTGGGTCTCTCCCTAACAGCACTGTGGATGTACCTACACCACATGGACTGGAGTGGCTGAAGACAACAGCTCACCATCACCTTCTCACTGGCAATAATGATTGGCTTGCTGGTGGCGCCAACACCCCCATAAATGAATAAATAAAACTGTACAGTTCCCATCGTCTTCTGCATCTTCACCATTTTGGTGGGAGCTGGTAAACTGCTCGGCCCTTCATTAGTCCATGTGGATCGGGTTTCCCTGATACCATGGCAATTTTGATGTGTTTATGGGTGAAACATGTACCGTTCAGACTCCAGCACTGGTGTTTATGGACTAACCAGCAATTCTTTAGGCAGCTCAAAGAATTAGCAGAGAAATGTTTGTACATTGAGTAGCTAACATTCTGGGGACCTGGATTCGAATCCCGCCACGGCAGATGGTGGAATTTGAATTCGATTAAAAATAAAATCTGGAATTAAGAATCTAATGATGACCATGAAACCATTATGGATTGTCGGAAAAACCCATCTGGTTCACTAATCTCCTTTAGGGAAGGAAATCTGCCGTCCTTACCCGGCCTGGCCTACATGTGACTCCAGAGCCACAGCAATGTGGTTGACTCTCAACTGCCCTCCAAGGGCAAGTAGGGATGGTCAATAAATGCTGGCCAACCAACGATGCCCAGGTCCCACAAATGAATAAATTTAAAAAAAGGATTACCTGACCCGCCCCCCCCACTGCCGGCATCATCCAGTCCCGCTGAAAGTCAATGGTCTTTTGTCTGGAATGCCGAATCTCCCACGGATGGGTCCCGCCATGTAGCGGGTGGAAAATCCTTGCCCAGGCAGAATGTAAGCAGAGTGTCATGCATCCTGAAAATCAACCTCCGTGTCCCAACCTTCCATTGTCCTCCCTCAGGTCCACCTCCTGGGCTGGCTGTGACGCAGCCCAATTATCTGTTTCCACTCATCAACAAATTACTCCAAGAGCATCAGCAACTCTCCACCAGAGGTAATGAAAATGGATTGGGCCTCATACCAGTTCCATTGGGCCAACGGAAAATCTGTTCCGCCTGCTTCTCTATTGATTTGTAATAGAAATATAGAAACATAGAAACTAGAAGCAGGAGTAGGCCATTCGGCCCTTTGATATCTGGCCCATATTTTTGTGTTTCTTAGTGTGTGAACAGCAGTCCCCTTTACTCCTTGACCATTTGGTGGTACACTTTTGGCCTGACGCTAACTGCAGTTAATGAGCAGCAAATGCCGGTAACAATCTCGCCACGTTATTCACTGAGTCTTGCTGTTGCTCTTTCCGCAGCGAGCGGTGCACACGGCAGACTCTCAACTGTTTCCGTCATGGGTTTTACCTGGTACAGGTCACTAGCCTTTCTTTGAAGGCATTATTCTGAAATCAATTGCTGCAGTGGGATTTATTTTTGGAATAGTTGTGGATTTTAACTTCATTGCAGCGTTAATGTAAGCCTACTTGTGACATTGATAAATAAATAAGATTTACCTTGTTCTCTTAAAAATCGCAGTAATACTCTATCACTTTGGAGAGATTTCTTCGGTCTATATTTGTCTTCTGAGTTGATTTGATTTATTATTGTCACGTGTATCGGGATACAGTGAAAAGTATTGGCTGGTCTTCTCCCAAAAAAATTCTAAAGTTAAAGTTTATTTATTAGTTACAAATAGGCTTCCATTCACACTGAAATGAACTTATTGTGAAAATCCCCAAGTCACCACACTCCGGCGCCTGTTCGGGTACACTGAGGGAGAATTTAGCATGGCCAATGCACCCTAGCCCGCACGTCTTTGGACTGTGGGAGGAAACTGGAGCACCCGGAGGAAACCCACACAGACACAGGGAGAATGTGCAAACTCCACACAGACAGTGACCCAAACCAGGAATTGAACCCAGACCCCTGGCGCTGTGAGGCAGCAGTGCTAACCACTGTGTCACCATGCCGCCCCAATTTGCGGAAAAATGGGAGTAACTCCTGCTGGTTTTTTTAGCATGATTTTCAGATTGAATCTCTCCGACACTCTGAGCACCGCAGAGAGCCCCAGCAGGATTCCCTCTTTTATCCCAGTGACACTCTGCATGGATTTATTTTGCTGGTTTCATGGCACATTGATTGTACAAGCAATGTCAAAATGTCCTGGAAGGCTCTGCCCATCCTGTTGCTTTTGATCCTTGTTCTTCAAAGTTCCCCCCCTTCCTCTTTGCACTTGTTCCAAGTTTTCTGGAATTGGAATTAGCTTGGGTTTTGTGAACCTGCAATGCTGCGGTAATATCCACTCGACAGCCTGACCTGCGAATGGAAATTGTCCAAATGTTTCTTTCAGTGCTGTAGCCGCGACTCGTGTGACATTTCCCCTTTATTGCAAAAAGATGATGAGATCTGTACATCTGTTACAAATTCAGTTCTGTTGGTGATCATTCTGCTTGGCCTCATTGGTGTTAGTTATTTCTGTGAGTGGGTTCAACATTCTTTATAACCCAACAGAAACTACATTTATATGATGGCCTAGTGGTATTATCACTAGAATGTTAATCCAGAAACTCATCTAATGTTCTGGTGGACCCAGGTTCGAATCCTGCCATAGCGGATGGTGGAATTTGAATTCAATAAAAAATATCTGGAATTAAGAATCAACTGATGACCATGAAACCATTGTCGATTGTCAGAAAAACCCATCTGGTTCACTAATGTTCTTTAGGGAAGGAAATCTGCCATCCTTACCCGATCTGGCCTACATGTGACTTCAGAGCCACAGCAATGTGGTTGACTCTCAACTGCCCTCAGGCAACTAGAGATAGGCAATAAATGCTGGCCAGCCAGCGACACCTGTGGCCCACGAATGGATAAAAAATATTGCCCAATGACTAATGGTCTGGGAGGACAATCCTGGGTTGTAGCGGTTGTATCCTCATCTGACTTCAACAGGATATGCTCATCTTTTCCATGTGTTCCCTGGTGCTTCCCCAAACTCTTTGATGGCAAACCTGGAGGTGTTTGAAGAGGAGATTCACCAGGATGCAGCCTGGGATGGAACATTTAAGTTATGAAGAGGGGTTGGATCGGCTTCGGTTGTTTTCGTTGGAGCAGAGAAGACTGATGGGCGACCTGATCAAGTTGTACAAGATTATGAGGGACATGGACAGGGTAGATAAGGAGCAGCTGTTCCCCTTAGTTGAAGGGTCAGTCAGAAGGGGACATAGGTTCAAGGTGAGGAGCAGGAGGTTTAGGGGGGATGTGAGGATAAACCTTTTTACCCGGAGGATGGGTCTGGAATGCGCTCCCTGGGAGAGTGGTGGAGACGGGTTGCTTTGCATCCTTTAAAAAGTACCTGGATGAACACTTGGCATTTCATAACATTCAAGGCGATGGGTCAAGTGCTGGTAAATGGTATTAGGTGGGAGGTCAGGTGTTTCTCACAATTCGGTGCAGACTCAATGGGCCAAAGGGTCTCTTCTGCACTGTACGTTCTATGATTCTATGAGAAGCAGATGCTGCCTGGCCTGCTAAATTGTCCCAACATTTTTGAGTTTTATTTTAGCTACACTAAATGCAGATGTGGGTGGTGTTGCAGTGCTATCACTGCCAGTAGGGTTGTGTGAGACATTTTCTACTGTCAGAAGCATGGCCTCGGGAATTGGCCGAACCTCAGGAAGGCCAGGATGGAGAGGAAAGAGACAAAGGGCCAGTGATAGGCTCCTGGCTTGTGTATCTTCTAGTGAGAATATCTAAGCATATCTGGCAGCAGTCTGGGACTGATTAACACTTAGAATCATAGAAACATAGAATCCCTATAGTGCAGAAGGAGACATTTGGCCAATTGAGTCTGCACCGACAACAATCCCACCCAGACCCTATCCCCGTAACCCCACGTATTTACCCCGTGAATCCCTCTAACCTACAAATCCCAGGACACTAAGGGGCAGTATAGCATGGCCAATCCACCTAACCAACACATCTTTGAACTGTGGGAGGAGACTGGAGCACCCGGAGGAAACCCACGCCGACACAGGGAGAATGTGCAAACTCCACAGACAGTTACCCAAGCCGGCAATCGAACTCGGGTTCCTGGAGCTGTGAGGCAGCAGTGCTAACCACTGTGCCACCGTGCCGGCCACTTGAGAAAAAATAAAGTCACCTGCCCCTCCCGAAAAAGACCATCACAACTTTATTCGAAGCTCAGTATCTAAGTTTAATATTGATGACCACAATGTGAAGAGGCATTTGGAAAAGAATGGGCAATTTGATTAAGTGGGCATGTTGTTGGGGTCACAACTCCTTTGTTATGAATGTCCAAAGTGTCACATCGTTTACACAGAAATATAACAAAGTTCAGAAAAAGAAAGGGGATCTGTTAAAATGCTTACACATTGGAAAAGCCACTGGGCGGATTTCTCCCATGGCCCCCACCGGTGGGTCCAATGGTGGGCAGGAGCGGTGGGCAGGATTCTGTGGGAGGTTTGATGCCGGCATGAATTTCCCACAGGACACGAGGCAGATCGCGAAACCCGTCTCCAGCCAGCGGGAAAATGATTTCCGTCCCGTTAGTGGAATGCAGGTGAATACCCGACTGGAATCTTTCACCCGCTCCCTATTCTCGACCGTACTAGTGGGAAAACATGCCAGTCCGGAACACGTCTGGAACAACATGGTGCACAGAAGTCGGGATTCACCCGAACAATGTATGGGACTGCTTCCGGATGCCAGTAACCCTGGTGACCGGAACAACACCCCAGTGGGTGGGGGGGGGGGAGTATCTACAGGTGGATCTTCCAGACTCAGTGTCATTGAGGAAGTCCATCTTCCAGCCTCAGAACATTCCAGAAGATCCATCTTCTTTTTCAGAAGGTCTATCTTGATTATGAGGAGAGACTGAGCAGATTGGGTTTGTATTCATTGGAATTTAGAAGGCTGAGGGGGGATCTTATAGAGACCTATAAGATAATGAAGGGGCTGGATAGGGTAGAGATGGAGAGATTCTTTCCACTTAGAAAGAAAACTAGAACTAGAGGACACATCCTCAAAATAAAGGGGGTCAGTTTAGGACAGAGTTGAGGAGGAACTTCTTCTCTCAGAGGGTGGTGAATCTCTGGAATTCTCTGCCCACTGAAGTGGTGGAGGCTACCTCGTTGAATATGTTTAAATCACGGATAGATGGATTCCTGATCGGTAAGGGAATTAGGGGTTATAGGGATCAGGCGGGTAAGTGGAACTGATCCACTTCAGATCAGCCATGATCTTATTGAATGGCGGGGCAGACTCGAGGGGCTAGATGGCCTACTTCTGCTCCTATTTCTTATGTTCTTATGTTATCTTCCTTCTTCAATGCTGGGTCAGTGTTTTTGGGCACCTTTTCAATACGGTGCCTGGATATGATGGCAGGACTCATGCAATCAATTTTACCTCACCACAGAATAAAGCGTTAACCCCCCCTGTATGCGTAATTAATGAGGTCAGGGCCGGAAGATACATTTCACTCCCCGTCCTTGGACCCGCCACGGGACTTGGTTCCAGATGGGAGAATTCTGCCCATTGTCTTGTTCCTGTCTAACATTCTATCTCAGTCCTCTTACAAAGACATAACTCATGGACTTGTGTCAGAGGCAGAAAATACTGCAGGCAAATCTAAAACTGGACGGTACGGTGGCACAGTGGTTAGCGCTGCTGCCACCGTGGGACCCAAGTTCAATTTCAGCCTTGAGTCACTGTCTGTATAAGGTTTGCACATTCTCCCTGCATCTGCATGCGTTTCCTCCCACAGTCCAAAAATGTGTGGGTTAGGTGGATTTTCCATGCTAAATTGTCCCTTAGTGTCGAAGGACTAGCTAGGGTAAGTTCATACAGTTATGGGGATAAGGCGTAGGTGGCATTGTGGTCGGTGCAGACTCGATGGACCGAATGGCCTCCTCCTGCACTGTAAGATTCTATGATGCTATGATTCTATGAGAGTCAGTGCTATCTTGATGGCCTGAATGGTCTCCTTCTGCATTGTAGGAATTCTATGATTCGATAATCTCAGTCCTAAATGATTGATCCTGTATCCGGAGACTGTGCCCCCGTGTTTTAAATTCTTTAGCCAGGGGAACAAAGGCTGGAATTCCCCTGTCTTGCACGCCCCACTGCCACTGCCATGAGAATGGAGAATTTGGCACTCAGCCAAATCTCTGTTCACAGCAGCGGGATCGGTGAATCCCAATCGTGTACGAGGTCAGCGATTTCTGGCCTTCCTCTCTGTGTCTACTCTGTCAAGCCTCTTCAGAATCTTGTCTTTAGAATTTTCAGTGAAGTCTCTTCGCAATCTTTTAACCTCCAGAAAGTATGCAGCAATCTCAACCTCTGATCACAGGACAATTCTCATCCCGGCGATCAATTTAGTGAACTTGGGCCAAAGCAAGTATGTCTTACTTAAATATGAAAACTACATGCAGCATTCCAAGTGGTGGTCTCATCAAAGCTCTGTAATACTGTTTGATTTTGATTTGATTTATTATTGTCACAAATATTAACATCCAAGTATTGTTTCTTGCGTGCTATACCGACAAAGCATACCATTCATATAGTACATAGGGGAAAGGAGAGGGTGCAGAATGTCATCCTGAGGATTGCCAAATCTGTGAGAGATTGAAATAGAACAGTATTAGAGAGTTTATGTGAGTTAGAGTAGAGTTTTAAAAGCATAGAACGAGAGTAAAAGATAGAATTAGGGGGAATGCTGGGAACAGTTCACAAGAAGTCATCTCATTCTGGAGCCATCTTGGTCATGGGACACAGATATGATAGCAAGATTTCCTTATTCCCATATTTACACCACTGGTGAACTGCCTGCCTGAGATGGAGGCCAAAATATTAGACATTAAGCAGCTGTTGGCATGAAGGAACCCACACCCAGGAGGATCTTGAATATGGATAGAAAATAAAGCCCTCGCGAAAGGAACTCTAAATTCTCAGGATGACTCCTCTGGACCCCTGAAAGAATCTTACTTTACTATTTGGGCTACTTTTGCCCCGAGCACCTCTTCCCACTGGTTTCACCCTGGGAGAAAGCTGCGAAAACTTCTCCATTCAGATCACAGTGCAAAATGCAGGTATAGAGTCATAGAGGTTTACAGCATGGAAACAGGCCCTTCGGCCCAACTTGTCCATGCCACCCCTTTTTTTAAATGACTAAGCTAGTCTCAATTGCCCGCATTTGGCCCATATCCCTCTATACCCAGCCTACCCATGTAACTGTCTAAATGCTTTTTAGAAAACAAAATTGTGCTCGCCTCTACTACTACCTCTGGCAGCTTGTTCCAGACACTCACCATCCTCTGTGTGAAAATATTGCCCCTCTGGACACATTTGTATCTCTCCCCTCTCACCTTAAACCTATATTCTCTAGTTTTAGACTCCCCTACCTTTGGGAAAAGATATTGACTATCTACCTTGTCTATGCCCCTCATTATTTTATAGACCTCTATAAGATCACCCCTCAGCCTTCTACACTCCAGAGAAAAAAGTCTCAGTCTATCCAGCCTCTCCTTATAACTCAAACTATCAAGTCCCGGTAGCATCCTAGTAAATCTTTTCTGCATTCTTTCTCATTTAATAATACACTTTCTATAATAGGGTGACCAGAATTGCACACAGTATTCCAAGTGTAGCCTTACCAATGTCGTGTACAACTTCAACAAGACATCCCAACTCCTGTATCCAATGTTCTGACCAATGAAACCAAGCTGAAATCGGCTGTTTCTGATGTTGGATGTTCAGTTAATGAAGCACCTTGCCTACTTTAGGTAGGTATCCCTGCTGCCTGTCCAAGAGGGTAGGTCATAATTCAAGGCAGCAGGGTCATTGCAGGATGTTAGCCAGTCTGTCATTCAGCCAATTATAACTGCATCCATCCAACCCCTCCGCCTGTAAAACTGCCCTGTTGGCATGGCGATACAGAATTTTTTATTGCATACATAATGGATTTTTTTATTGGTTGAAAAGTAAATTGAACTGAACTGAGTGAGATTTACAAGAAATTCCAGAAGTTGGTCAGTTTGGGGTTACAAGTTCAGTGGGAATGCAGCGAAGGTTTACCAGGCTGATTCTGGGGATGGCGGAACTGATGTATGAGGAGAGATTGACTAGGTTAGGATTGTTTTCGCTAGAGTTCAGATGAATGAGCGGGGACCTCATAGAGACTTATAAAATTCTAACAGGACCAGACAGGGTAGATGCAGGGAGGATGTTCCCGATGGTGGGGGTGTCCAGAACCAGAGGTCACAGTCTGAGGAGTCAGGGTAGATCATTTAGGACGGAGGTGAGGAGACATTTCTTCACCCAAAGAGTGATGAGCCTGTGGAATTCACTACCACAGGGAGTAGTTGATGCCAAAACATTGGATGTATTCAAGAGGCGGCTGGATATAGCACTTGGGGCGAATGGGATCAAAGGTTATGGGGAAAAAGCAGGATTAGGCTATTGAGTTGGGGGATCCGCCATGATTGTAATGAATGGCGGAGCAGGCTCGAAGGGCCAAATGGCCTCCTCCTGCTCCTATCTTCTGTGTTTCTATGTTGAAACAATCACAACATTGCCAGTGGTGAAACACCACACAATTCCTAATTGTCTGAAAATGTTGGGAGTACGGGTCACGGCAATTTGTTAACTCTGCTCACAGCCTGTTTATTTAAACCTCTGCAAAAGAGCAAAACTTCCTCCTTTATATTTAAAATGATTACTGACTCATATCTGTAGTCCTTTCGCGCTGGAGAGACATTATGTCATGCATTTTTTGTAGCCTTGTTCCTGCGAAGCTGATTATGGGTAAGGGTTCGGTTATCTGTGAATGTTTCAGGCAGAGGAAACTGTGGCTTCGAGCTCACATCCTCAGTCTAAAGGGTCTCCGTTTTCACAAAATGATTGCAAAGTGAAATCACCAAATGGAGCTGTGTCACAAAGACATTACAATATGTTCCCTTCTCTGTCTTTCACCTGGTGCCCAAGTGGAAAGATTACTATAGGGGAATTTGGGTTTGTGACTCTGTGGTTGGGGTCAAATGGGGGTCCAGGCCCCCCCAGTTTAAGGAACAGTAAGTAGTCTCACAACACCAGGTTAAAGTCCAACAGGTTTATTTGGTAGCATGAGCTTTCGGAGCACTGCCCCTTCATCAGGTGAGTTCAGTGAAGGGGCAGTGCTCCAAAAGCTCGTACTACCCAAATAAACCTGTTGGACTTTAACCTGGTGCTGTGAGACTTCTTACTGTGCCTACCCCAGTCCAACGCTGGTAATTCCACATCACAGTTTAGGGAACAGTCATCGGGCAGTGATTTATTTTCCCTGCATTCGTCAATCAGTGGCCAGAGGACATGCTTGCTCTCAATGGGTGGGCTATCAAAGCTGGGGGGGGGGGGGCAATGAAGTTACTGTGAAAATCCCCTAGTCACCACACTCCAGTGCCTGTTTGGGTACACTGAGGAAGAATTTGGCATGACCAAAGCACCCTACCCAGGAGGGCATTAGATAATTATTTGAATAGAAACAATGTGCAGGGGTACTGGAAAAAGGCAGGGGAATGGAATCAAGTCGTGATGCTCTGTTGGAGATGGGCCAAATAGCCTCCTTCTGCACTGTCACAATGCTGTGATTCTTTTTATTAAGACAGTCAGGGTCAAGCACAGCGTAAGTTAACAGCATTCATGCATACATTAATTTATTAATTATCCATCAATCTATTCATCTAACTATCTATCGTCTACAACATGCCTGATCTGCTACTTTAGTATAGCACTTGCTGAAGTACCAGGATGGCATTTCCATTGACAACCAAAGTGCCTTCATCCAAGAGTTTGAACAAACACGCCATGAAAATATATGTAGTGGCAACAGCAGTTGATGTTCGCTGACACTGTGCAGGTACGACTGTCACTCATCAAACTGTTTGCACAAATTATTGACTTTCCATGGGTAGCTATTAACAGTTATGAGTAGATAATAAATAGAAATATGCATTAGTATCTGTGTAAAAAAAAGCAGCCCACTGATTGTGTTTGCTCCTAACCTTTATTTACTCTGTGGCACTGTGCATGCTGGATGTACTTCTTCTTAAATAGGGTTTAAAATCAACTTTTAGCTCCCATATTCTGATGGAGAGCTGCTCCGAGGTTGTCGAATGTAAAGACATCAGCCACGCCATAATTGTCACCTCCGCAAAAAGATTTCCTTTAGTAATGCACATTAAATTGAACAAGACGGACACTGGGAGTGGGTGCTTTATGATAGTTTAAAACTCCAATTAATGTTGACTTGCGATAGATGCCTTAATTTCACAAGTCTGAGTAGCAAATGGTAACGCAGTCCTGTTGGGTTTTTAAACACTCACTATGCATCCCTGCGTAACCACAAGTCATCGCAGACTCAGCAACCCGGTCCAGTAATCCCCACCAGACAAAATAAATCATTCCAAATTTCAGCTCGACGTGCGGCCTAACCAAGCCTTAAAAAAATATACTGACTTGAATGTGGAGCTGGGAAGTGAAGGAGTGCTTTTTCTGGCTCCAGGAGAGTGCGGAAAACCATTCCCTACCCTTACACCACCCCTGCCCACACCTCCCCCCCCCCCTCCCCCCACCCACCCCCTTTCCCTTACCAAAAGAGAAAATGCTGGAAAATCTCAGCAGGTCTGGCAGCATCTGTAAGGCTAGAAAAGAGCTGACGCTTCGAGTCCAGACGACCCGTCTGGACTCGAATCGTCAGTTCTTTTTACTCCTTACAGATGCTGCCAGACCTGCTGAGATTTTCCAGCGTTTTCTCTTTTGGTTTCAGATTCCAACCTCTGCAGTAATTTGCTCTTTTCCCCCATTCCCTTTCCCTGTTGCAACCCGTTTGTCCCATTCCTTCCCGACCACTCCACGCCATCGCTCCCCGAAGCTGTCCATTTAACCATTAGCGCAGAGAAAAAAATATAAAACGTAACTGTCATGCATGGCAATCATTGTAAAAAGGGTTCCAATCTGCAAAATCAATTTTTAAGATTATAGCCGAGGGCTGCAGGTGCCTCAGCAACCCAGAGTTGAAATTCGCTCCACCAGCGAGCTCCCTTGGGTTCTCCTGCAGGGACCTGCAGTCCTTCAGTTCCAATGTCAATGAGGACTAAGGCAGAATATTGGGCACGCAACCCATTCTGCTGCAGGGATCCATTCCAGCACCCGGTTTACACCAGCATCGAACCAGTTTCTACCCAAAGTGTTTCCAAAGAAGTCCTTTCCATTGCGAAGATAAAACTGCTGAGGATAAAAACCTGAATCGTAACAATGGCTTTGAACTGAATCTTAAAAAGTCGACCCCCCAGATTGGAAACCTTCCTTGAAAGGATTTCTAGGCACGAACATTACATTTTAACTTTTTTTTCTTTCATGGTGAGATGGGACCATTGCGGAAGGAGCTCAGCAGTAGCTGGGAGAGTTCTAAGTGATTTGATTTATTATTGTCACATGTATTAGTATACAGTGAAAAGTATTGTTTCTTGCGCGCTGTACAGACAAAACATACCGTTCATAGAGAAGGAAACAAGAGAGGGCAGAATGTAGTATTACAGTCATAGCTAGGGTATAGAGAAAGATCAACTTAATGCAAGGTAGGTCCATTCAAACGTTTGATGGCAGCAGGGAAGAAGCTGTTCTTGAGTCGGTTGGTACGTGATCTCAGGATTTCTGTAAGGGTATTTGGCATAGCACGGGTTAGTTTTAGACATGAGATCAGGACCTTTCACATTGTGATGTGGAGAGTCACATGATGGTGGACTATGTACAGGAGTCTAGCAGAAGCCAGCATGGAGGTGCCTGATTTAGGTTACACCTTGGAGATATAATTACACTTAGGGTGGGACTTTCCAGCCCCCACCCCACGGCCCCCACATTTTCTAGCCGCTGTTGGGATCTTCCAGTCCCGCCGATGTCTAACAGCGTTTGTGTAGCTCACCAGTCCCGTCACCACCGATCTTGCCGGGGGAGTGGGGGGCACCTTCGGTAGGATTGCAAGATCTCGTCTGCAGGAAGGGCTGGAAAATCCTGTCCTTAATGTTCAACCATACGTGATCCCAGACTCTTTATGAGACGCAGAACAAACCGTTACAGCAGAAATATCCTTCAATATATTTCAGTCACATATTTATCAGTGAATGACCGTTTTACCTAAACCGAACATAGTCAGTCCCTAAGATGATTATTTCGGTAAACTAGTAATTGACTAATACATCTGTTCAGCTAATTTTCCTATCCTGAAATCTTTGGCCGGAGTTCTCCAGTCCGACCGACGGTGCGCCCCCTGCTGTGGGTTGTTAGAATGTAACTGGTGATGACATTGGATCTGTTGTGGTATGACCAATGGTAACAAGCTGTAAAGGTCAGCTGACCCAGTAAACCTTGTAACCAGTGACAGAATGGTGTGATGATCAGCTGACCATGTTGGGAATTGTGGGAAGCTTGGAATGGCCCAGGGTGAGGCCTCAAGTTTGGAGTAATGAAGTTTCTTTATTAAACATTTTCTTTGATTTATAAGTTGGAGTAAGTTTTGTTATATTTCTATTGTCTACACTGGAAGGGTTCCTTCTGGATCTACATGGGTTACGCAGCGACGTGGGGTGGCTTCAATGGGAATTCCCATTGAATCAGAGATTTCCCCCACCAGCGAATGGCGCGATGTCTCCCACCACTGAGAAAAACACCGAGGGGATGTCAGAAAATCTTGCCCTTCTACTGAATTATTAAAATATAAAGAAGCACAAAATATATAAATCAATTCCATACATGTGTAGTTGAAGAGGAAAACCAGAAGTATTATACACAGTACATAAATGAGGCATAGAACATTGCAACATAAGAGTAGTTGCGTTGATTCAGTTGCTCACGCCAGTTAGTTGTCAGTGTCAATAGTGATACATTTTGGTCACCTTCAGTGTGGGCCTTCATTCAGTTTTGAGGGGGGAAATGGGAAAACCGGCATTACGAGGGAGTTGCTTCCTGATGCAGTTTTATATACCAGTTGCAACTTAACATACAGCTCAGTGCGGGCTTGACAGATGTGCCAGGCTATCAGCAGGATAGCCAGGATATCAGCTGCTCCAAAATTTCAGAGAAAAATAACAGAGGGCACAAGAACATAATAAATAGGAGGAGTAGGCCATTCGGCCCTTCGAGCCTGCTCCACCATTCAATAGGATCAAAGAAACATAGAAAGTAGAAGCAGGAGTAGGCCATTCGGGCCTGTGAGCCTGCTCTGCCATTTATCTTGAATATGGCTGATCATCAAATTCAATATCCTGATCCCCCTTCCCCCCTTCCTCCCCATATCCCTCGATCCCTTTAGCCCCAAGAGCTATATCTAATTTCTTCTTGAAATCACATAATGTTTTGGCCTCAACTACTTTCTGTGGTAGTGAATTCGACACATTCACCACGCTTTGGGTGAAGAAATTTCTCTTCACCTCAGTTCTAAAAGGTTTACCCCATATCCTCAAACTATGACCCATACTTCTGGACTCTCCCACCATTGGGAAGATTCTTTCTGAATCTACCCTGTCTAATCCTGTTAGAATTTTATAAGTTTCTATGAGATCCCCTCTCACTCTTCTAAACTCATGGCTGATCTGATGTTGACCTTATTTCTTCCCTGCCTTCCCCATAACCCTCACCTCTATTGTAGATCAATAATCTAACTTAGCCTTGAATAAATTCAATGAGCCAGCCTTCACTGCTCACTGGAGGAGGCAGTGGCTGGCATTGTCACTGGGCTAGTAATTCAGAGACCACGGTAATGCTCTGGGGACCCAGGTTCAAATCCCGCAACTACAGATGGTGAAATTTGAATTCAATAAAAATCTGGAGTTAAAGGTCTGATGATGACCATGAAACCATTGTCAATTGTCGTAAAAACCCATCTGGTTCACTAGTGTCCTTTAGGGAAGGAAATCTGCCGTCCTTACCCCCTCTGACCTACATACGACTCCGAGCCACAGCAATGAGGTTGGCTCTTAACTGCCCCTGAAAGGGCCCAGCAAGCAAGAAAACAGAAAGGAATGAAACTGAACAGGCTGCCCAACATCAACCTAGGCACCAGAAACAACAGCAACAAACCCAGTCCTACTGACCCTGCAAAGTCCCCCTTGCCAACATCTGGGGGCTTGTACCAAAATTAGAACAGCTGTCTCAGACTATTCAAGCAACAGCCTGTCATAGTCCTACTCACGGAATCATACCTTAAACTCAATGTCCTAGACACCACCATCACCAACATCCCTGGGTAGGTCCTGTCTCACCAGTGGGACAGACCCAGCGGCACAGTGGTAGACAGTCAGGAGGGCGCGGCCCTGGGGTCCTCAACATCGACTCAGCACTCCACGAAGTCTCGTGGCATAAGGTCAAACATGCGCAAGGAAACCTCCTGCTGATTATAACATAAGACCCCCTCCCCTCCAGCGGCTGAATCAGTATTCCTCCATGTTGAACCCCACTTGGAGAAAGCATTGAGGGTGGCAAGAGGAATGTACTCTGGGTGGGGACTTCAATGTCCATCACCAAGAGTGGCACCACAACAGACCAAGCTGGTCGGGTCCTAAAGGACATCGCTGCTAGACTGGAACTGCTTCAGGTGGGGAAGGAACCACCAACCTGCTAGCTGCAGATGACAGTAATGGTAGGAGTGACCACCGCACAGTCCTTGTGGAGACAAAATACTGTCTTCACATTGAGGATACCCTTCATTGTGTTGTGTGGCACTACCACCGTGCTAAATGGGATAGATTTCAAACAGATGTAGCAACTCCAGACTGGGCATCCATAAGACACTGTGGGCCATCAGCAGCAGCAGAATTGTACTCGACTACAACCTGTAGCCTCATGGCCCGGCACATCCCCCACTCTACCATTACCACCAAGCCTGGGGATTAAACCCTGGTTCAATGAAGAGTGCAGGACGGCATGCCAGGAGCAACGCCAGGCATACCTAAAAATGAGGTGCCAACTTGTTGAAGCGACAATACTGGACCACTTGTTGCCAAACAGTGCAAACTACTAAATATAGACCAGCGGGTCTAACGGCTGTCATTGGTAAAACATTGGAAATTATTATTAAGGAAGTGGTATTTAGAAAATCAGAATAAAATCAAGGAGAGTTGACATGGTTTGTTTGAAAGAGCAATCATATTTATCAAATTTATTAACAGCAATTAGCGATGGGCAATAAATGCTGGCTTAGCCAGCGATGCCCATGTCCCATAAATGAATTTTTAAAAGTTAAAAGAACCTCTGAAAGAAGAGTTTGATTTGATTTATTATTGTTACATGTATTAGTATACAGTGAAAAGTATTGTTTCTTGGGCGCTATACAGCGTTCATAGAGAAAGAAAGGAGAGAGTGCAGAGTGTAGTGTTACAGAGCATAGAATGAGAGTAAAAGATAGAATTAGAAGGTATGCTGGGCACAGCTTGCAAGAAGACACCTTGCCCTGACGCCATCTAAGTTCCTCCACCGGGGGAAATGGGAGACCCCTTATTTCAAAGCTGTTCCTCCCAGTTTCTTCCTTCGTCCTTCGGGATGGACCTACCTTGCATAAAGTCGATCTTTCTCGACACCCTAGCTATGACTGTAACACCACATTCTGCACTCTCTTGTTTCCTTCTCTGTGAACGGTATGCTTTGTCTGTATAGCGCGCAAGAAACAATACTTTTCACTGTGTGTTAATACATGTGACAATAATAAATCATATCAAATCAGATCAGTTCTCAATGTGTTATGCCTCATTTATATGTACTCCATATCAATTTTTCACCTTTTAAACTACACAAATACAATTTGGACTGATGCAATTTGTGATGCTTTAAAAACTATTTTAATAATTTGCAAGGGCAAGCACCCTCTCATCATCTGCCCTGTCAACATCCGTCAGAGGAGAGGCAATAGCCTAGCGGTATTATCGCTAGATTATTAATCCAAAAACTCAGCTAATGTTCTGAGGAACCGCGTTCGAATCCTGCCACAGCAGATGGAGGAATTTGAATTCAATTTTTAAAAATCTGGAATTAAGAATCTACTGATGACCATGAAACTATTGTCAATTGTTGGAAAAACCCGCCTGGTTCACTAATGTCCTTTTGGGAAGGAAATCTGCCGTCCTTACTTGGTCTGGCCTACCCGTGACTCTAGAGCCACAGCAATGTGTTGATTCTCAAACTGCCCTCTGAACAAGGACAACTAGGGATAGGCAATAAATGCTGGCCAGCCAGCCAGCGACGCCCATGTCCCATGAAAGAATTTAAAAAAAAACCTTAAGATCCATTCCCAATCTTCTAAGCTCCAGTGGTCAGAGCCCCAGCCTATTCCATCGTTCCTCACAGTTTATTTATTAGTGTCACGTGTAGGCTTACATTAACACTGCAATAAAGTTACCGTGAAAATCCCCTAGTCGCCACACTCCGGCACCTGTTCAGGTACACTGAGGGAGAATTTAACACGGCCAATACACGTTAACCTACACGCCTATTGGACTGTGGGAGGGAACTAGGGCACCCGGAGGAAACCCACGCAGACACGGGGAGAACGTGCAGGCTCTGCACAGACAGTGACCCAAGCCGGGAATCGAACCTGGGTACCTGGCGCTGTGAGGCAGCAGTGCGAACCACTGTGCCACTGATTCCTTTGTTTCTGGGCCAGTGCAGCAAAGAATAATTGTACTTATTGGACTGACCACATTTTGAAGGACTGGATCAGGGACAGGTCAAGCAGATTAAAATGTACAAGCGCAAAGAGAAATTTTATAAAATTAAAGTACGGAAAAACGGCTGAGTGAATTCATCCGAGAAATAATCGTCACATCCAGACAGGAAATTGCTGTCCTGTGATGGATCTTCACCGAGAGAGCGGTGAGAATGTTGAAGCCGTCTCCACATGGAGTGATTCAGACAAATACCATTGATGCATTTCAGAGGAAGCTACATAAATAAGAAATGAATTGAAGGATATGATGATAGGGTTTGAGGAAGTAAGAAGGGAGGATGTCTGTGCGGATCAGCAAAGGCCTGTTTGTCCAAATGGTCTGTTTCTGAGCTACATATCCTGTGGAACTTGATGCAATCCTGTTTTCTGATAGTATATTTACGTATTAGAATGAGGAATCAGGGAACTTCAGTCAGGAACAAAGGAGTCCTGTGCACATCCTTCAACGTATGCAGAGTTCTGCTCCCTGGGTAGGTTAGCATCAATGCTCCCAAAGTGTGGGTGGGAGCATCGCTTCTCTCAGAACAGTTAAAAATGTCAAAGGTAAGTTTAGCAAATTCCCATTAGGTCCAGTGGACCATCAAGAAATCAATAAAAGGGCTGGAATTAATCTGCGTCAAGTGCAGAGCCCAAGAAGTGTGGAACTAGGCACTAAATGTGCTTTTAATTTTTGATCAAAGGTGTTCACATGGTAGATTACTGTTAGATTCTTGACATATACTGCCTTGGCACAAACATTGTTTTTGCAACTCTGGCTGGACAAATTATAGCAAGGTTCACCACCATCTTCCCTCGTCTGTCTTGGAGGAGATGGTGGTGTAGTGGCGATGTCTCTGGATTAGTAATCCAGAGGCCCATGCTAAGGAGATTCACAAGGTTGATTCCGGAGTTGAGAGGGTTGGTTTATGAGGAGAGACTGAGTAGACTGGGACTATATTCATTGGAATTCAGAAGAATGAGGGGAGATCTTATAGAAACATATAAGATTATGAAGGGAATAGATAAGATAGAAGCAGGGAAGTTGTTTCCACTGGTGGGTGAAACTAGAACTAGGGGGCATAGCCTCAAAATACGGGGGAGCAGATTTAGGACTCAGTTGAGGAGGAACTTCTTCACACAAAGGGTTGTGAATCTGCGGAATTCCATGCCCAGTGAAGCAGTTGAGGCTACCTCATTGAATGTTTTTAAGGCAAGGATAGATAAATTTTTGAACAGTAAAGGAATTAAGTGTTATGGTGAGCGGGCGGGTAAGTGGAGCTGAGTCCACGAAAAGATCAGCCATGATCTTATTGAATGGCGGAGCAGGCTCGAGGGGCCAGATGGCCTACTCCTGCTCCTAGTTCTCATGTTGTAATGTTCTGGAGCATAGGTTCAAATCCCACCACAGCTCAATTAATAAATCCAAAATTGAAAGCTCGTCTAATTAATGGTGACCATGAAACTATCATTGATTATGGCAAACATTACATTACTGGGAAGATAATGGCATAGCGGTAATGAGGTCTTGGCTAATGCTCTCGGCTTGGGTTCAAGTCCTACCATGGCAGCCGGTGGGATTTAAATTCAATTAATAATTGAGTAATTGGTAACCAGGAAGCTATCACTGATTGTTGTAAAAGCCCATCTGGTTGACTAGTGTCCTTTAGGGAGGGAAATCTGCTGTCCTTACCCGATCTGACCTACATGTGACTCCAGACTCACAGCAATGTGGTTGACTCTTAACTGCCCCCCACACTCCTGGAATGGCCTCGTTCAGGCTCAATAGCAACTCAGTTCAAGGGGAAATTAGGGATAGGCAATAAATGCTTGCCTTGCCAGCGACATCCACATCTCAAGAATGAATGGAATGGATGATTCTTGACACACTGTCCAATATTTTCGTGGTTAATAACTGAATGCGCTGAAAGTAAGTTGAAGATTTTTTAATATTGCCACCACAATTTTCTCCAATTCTTTTTGCAGCTGTTGCCTGGTAGATTATCCTGTAATTCCTGGAAACTCCAGGACAATTTGGGAAATATGATAGCCTAATAGCAGCCTAATGCAGAGCCATTAATATCTGGCCTTTACAGTCCTATCTACACTTTAAAATCACATCATTTTCTGTGTTCGAAGGAGAGTATTCCAGAAAGGAAGCTGTTACCTTTTCAAAAGTGAATCTCTGGCGCCAACATGTGGTCAGGTTAGAAAATACATGGACATTTAAAATAATAAAACTTGTCCACCAAAATAAATTTCATAGAATCCCTAAAGTGCAGAAGGAGGCCACTTGGCCCATCGAGTCTGCACCAACAACAATCCCACACAGGCCTTTTCCCCGTAACCCCACATATTTGCCCCATTAATCCCTCTAACCTATGCTCCCCAAGACACGAAGGGGCAACTTAGCATGGCCAATCAACCTAACCTGCACATCTTTGGACTGTGGGAGGAAACCGGAGCACCTGGAGGAAACCTACGCAGACATGGAGAGAATGTGCAAACTCCACACAGACAGTGACCCAAGCTGGGAATTGAACCCGGTCCCTGGAGCTGTGAGGCAGCAGTGCTAACCACTGTGCCACCATGCCATCCCCTAAATAAAGTTTATTTATTAGTCACAAGTAGGCTTACATTAACACCGCAATGAAGTTACTGTGAAAATCCTCTAGTCGCCACACTCCGGCGCCTGTTCGACTACACTGAGGGAGAATATGCATGGCCAATGTACCTAACCAGCATATCTTTTGGAGTGTGGGAGGAAACTGGAGCACCTGGAGGAAACCCACGCAGACATGGGGAGAACGTGCAAACTCCACACAGACAGTGACCCAAGTCGGGAATTGAACCCGGGTCCCTGGTGCTATGATTTGATTTGATTTGATTTATTATTGTCACATGTATTAACAGACAGTGAAAAAAATTGTTTCTTGTGCGCTATACAGACAAAGCATACTGTACATAGAGAAGGAAAGGAGAGAGTGCAGAATGTAGTGTTACAGTCATAACTAGGCTGTAGAGAAAGGTCAATTTAATACAAGGTAGGTCCATTCAAAAGTCTGACAGCAGCAGGGAAGAAGCTGTTCTTGAGTCGGTTGGTACGTGACCTCAGACCTTTGTATCTTTTTCCCGACGGAAGAAGGTGGAAGAGAGAATGTCCGGGGTGCGTGGGGTCCTTAATTATGCTGGCTGCTTTGTCGAGGCAGCGGGAAGTGTAGGCAGAGTCAATGGATGGGAGGCTGGTTTGCGTGATGGATTGGGCTACATTCACGACCTTTTGTAGTTCCTTGCAGTCTTGGGCAGAGCAGGAGCCATACCAAGCTGTGATACAACCAGAAAGAATGCTTTCTCTGGTGCATCTGGAGAAGTTGGTGAGAGTCATAGCTGACATGCCAAATTTCCTTAGTCTTCTGAGAAAGTAGAGGCGTTGGTGGGCTTTCTTAACTATAGTTAAGTCTCGGAGGGGAGGGCACCATAAATCTGAAGATGCCTTAGGATTGAGGACAACCCCTGCTCCATCCCCGCCCTCCACCACCTACCCGCCTGAAATGGAGATTCATCCATTTCTCAGTTTCCCACCCAGCCCTGACCTGCTCCCATCTGTCCAAAACTTGAGGCTGGACTGAGAAGGCCATTCAATGGCTAGTTAAGGGCCTCACTAGGTTAATGGGCAAGTTTCCCGCCTGTGGTCTTGCCTGCCCAAGCGTGGAATTGTGTCTGGGTTGGGGTGGGCAGGACCCCAGGTGGGGGGAAGAATCCCGTCCATAAAATTTTACACTCACCAACCCCTGCTCACCTCAGAACCCGCTTGAGGAGAGCTTAAAATACTGCCCAATGGGACAGCTGAGAAGTTTGCATCCAGAGTCAGCTTCTTCAGGCAGGATTCATTTTATTTATTGTCCAATTTCAGCACTTTATTGGAGAAATCCTTCAAGGGGATTGAAACCGTCAGTGGATAGAGGCAGGAAACAAAAGGATGGAAACAACCAATTCCTTCTAGATAGCTGCTATTCTACCCCTTGACCCTGGTGGCATTCCCAGCGTACCATGTACAGTGCGTTGTGAGCATCTGAAAGGTTGTTACATGGTACAAGGACAGCTCATGGGGCAGAGAGGTAGGGACCTGACAGGCAGCACTCCCAATGCCAGTGAACTGGGGCTGCATGATCACCCGCCGTGTCTCTCACCCAGTGACTGTCTCACAACATGGAAGCACTGCACGTAATAGTCAATAAACAATTACGCATTCCTATCAGATGTAACTAGCAGGACAACATCACTGGCCTGCAGCAACTACCTATCCAATCTTGTCAGATCTGCACACAATTTATAACGCTTAAAAATCAGCAACGCTTTCAGAAATTTGTGCCTACGTGATGCAACCACATGGTGGGACAGTGGTTAGCACTACTGCCTTCTCAGCACCAGGGACGCGGGTTCGATTCCCGGCTTGCGTCACTGTCTCTGCAGAGTCTGCACGCTCTCTCTGTGGCTGCGTGGGTTTCCTCCGGTTTCCTCCCACAGTCCGAAAGATGTGCTGGTTGGGTGCATTGGCCAAGCTAACTTCTCCCTCAGTGTACATGAACAGGTGCCAGAGTGTGGTGACTGGGGGATTTTCACAGTGACTTCATTTCAGTGTCAATGTAAGCCTACTTGTGACACTAATACATGAAACAAATTTTAAAAAAATCTCTTAAAGGCTGAAGCTGAGTGAAGAGGCAGAGGATTGGAAGGGGAGGGGAGAGGGGGAGAATTGCCAGAGTGAAATTAGTCAGTCAGATTCTCCGAATTCAGCCTGATTGAATTGTTAAATTTTTCTTCATGAGCTTTGCGACTCCTGAGTTGTATAGCCAACATGTGTATCCAAAGAACAAACAAAGAACAAAGAACAAAGAACAATACAGCACAGGAACAGGCCCTTCGGCCCTCCAAGCCCGCGCCGCTCCCCGGTCCAGGATTGAATCCTGAATCCAGGATCCCCGCCCAATTTTCCAGCCTATCTACATCCTAATATCCTATCCACCGAGCTGTCCCTCACAGCTACGATGCTTTGTTCATCACAACCTATTAACTCACCCCCACCCCCCCATTCCAGACCATGTGATCTCCAGGGAGAGGCGAAAACCCAGAGTGAAAAACCCCAGGGCCAATATGGGGAAAAAAAATCTGGGAAATTCCTCTCCGACCCCCTGTGGCGATCGAAACGAGTCCAGGAGATCACACTGGCCCTGATCAGAAAATGCTTCCCAACCCTATTCATTTCCACTTCTGCTTTACGAACACCATCTGAATTCCCTGCCCCCGAGGCAGGTTCCCAACTATCCGCAGTCTCGCTCTGTGCTGGCACCAGCAAGATGATCATAGAATGAAGCCTTGAAACGAGAAACAAAGAACAATTAGCCTGCGCCGCTCCCTGGTCCAAACTAGACCACTCTTTTGTATCCCTCCATTCCCACTCCGTTCATATAGCTGTCTAGATAAGTCTTAAACGTTCCCAGTGTGTCCGCCTCCACCACCTTGCCCGGCAACACATTCCAGGCCCCCACGACCCTCTGTGTAAAATATGTCCTTCTGATATCTGTGTTAAACCTCCCCCCCTTCACCTTGAACCTATGACCCCTCGTGAACGTCACCACCGACCCGGGGAAAAGCTTCCCACCGTTCACCCTATCTATGCCTTTCATAATTTTATACACCTCTATTAAGTCTCCCCTCATCCTCCGTCTTTCCAAGGAGAACAACCCCAGTTTCCCCAATCTCTCCTCATAACCAAGCCCCTCCATACCAGGCAACATCCTGGTAAACCTCCTCTGTACTCTCTCCAAAGCCTCCACGTCCTTCTGGTAGTGTGGCGAAAATGATGTGATCGGAGGGTCACTATTTCAGGGGCCGAATGGGATCTGGAGGAGTCAGGGGTCAGAGGATGGACAGGGCCAGCATGCATGCTGGAAATGAGAGCTGGAGAGGAGGAAGGACCATCATTTCCCCATCAATGGGGGGGGAAAGAGTGCACGGCTGGTACTGAGCGATGGTTGGAAACGGTTGAGGAGAGAAGCAGGGGTTTGTGCCACATTTCTGTCCGCAGTGCAGGGAGAAGTTTAATGATCTGATCAAATCAGGAAAAGTGAGTACATTGCTGATCCCGTGATGTAATTCATAACTCGTCTCCCGCCCCCCCCCATCCTCCATTACCATGTCCCAGTGATCAATGCACTCTGGCATTACTCATTATGTAGCCAAACAAATCTACATTAAAGCCAAAACAAGGCCTATTGAAGGTGGGTAGTGGTCGTGCTGAAATTTCGACCCTCTTTTACTTACTATCTCATCCCAACCCACTTGCTCTTTGAGGGGCATGAGGTGGGGCGGGGGGGAGGGGGTTTAAAGATCTTTTCCATTCAATGGTCTACCATTCGCTCAAATAAAAATGACAAGTATCCATTGATTTATGTTTCCATGGTGCGGAATTGTGTATAAACGCAGAAGAAAGCCTTGCCTGTTTTCAACTATAAAATCCTTTTGCCTTTGCATCAATCTCCATTCCGAATTGAGTAGTTGCTGCAGTGAGTGGCCATTTAGTTTGCTAGGGGCTTGTTGTAAACCTAGGGATGAGACAGAAAGCATACAAAAAAAAATCACACCTCTGTCACATTACAGAAGAATAAAGGAGATGGGTATATGCTTCACAATAGCTATGCAAAAGAAAATCCACCTCACCTTATAAGGAAATTAAAAACTTTGAAAGAATTTGTCCTCGTTCTCGAATTACAGCTTCAGTTGCACCTGATAAAAGATTTCTAATAGTTAATACTTTCAACAAACTCTAGATGTACAGGTCATTCATACAGAACCCAACTTGTACATGTTTGCAGCACAGAATGAAGTCACTCAGTTCATTGTATGAAATCACAACTAATTCTACTGCCTTGCCGTCTCCCCAGAACCTACCTTTCTTTACTCCATGTTACTATCCAATTATTCCTTAAAACAGGAAATGGACTCTACTTCAACCAGATTCCTGACATTAAACATTGCAATGTTCCAAAAACCTGTGTAAATAAATTTTCTCCAACCTTTGTCCTTGATCTCTGAGTGATGTGTTACATGAATGTCCCAAACTCCCCAACATCCTTGTATCATTGATTCTTGAAGCAGAGGAAATCATCTTTGTCTACTTATCAGTAAAATTCTTCAAACTATAAAAAAGTTCTATGCAATCTCCTCTTAGCCTTCATTCTGGGAAAAAAAAGTTCTGAAGTTTATTTATTAGTCACAAGTAAGATATACATTAACACTGCAATGAAGTTACTGTGAAATTCTCCTAGTCGCTACACTCTCGCGCCTGTTCGGGTCAATGCAGCAAACCAGCACGCCTTTCAGAATGTGGGAGGAAACGGGAGCACCTGGAGGAAACCCACGCTGACACGGGGAGAACGTGCAAACTCCACATAGACAGTCAGGAATCGAACCTGGATCCCTGGCGCTGTGAAGCAGCAGTGCTAACGACTCTGCTACCGTGCATTGAGAAAAGTCTCAATGTTTCAATACAACTGTCATCACAACTGTAGTTAGTTGTATTGTAGCACAGAACTTGCATATTTTGCCGAAGTTTTGCATCTTGCATTCATCAGGACAATTTATAAATAACACATTTATATTGTATGAGAAAAGAGTGTTGATTCGTTGATAAGTAGAGGCATCGTCATGGAGAATACACTAGTTGATGGTGACTCCCCTCAAGATGATTGTAGTTCACTGATTTTCCATTAGACCACATCCTACACACAAATGAGTAATGTGGTGTTTGAATTTCAGTGCCAGTGTGATACTCGGTATGTAGGCTGAGGACTGGCGTATCCTATCAAACACCATATGCGGGATTCTGTGCTTGCGCTCGCCTGAAAACCAGGGACTCCCGCCCGACTTCAGTGGACGTTTACATTGTCCACACCCTGCTCGCTCGAATTTCAGTGGCGGGCGGGATGGGAGGATTCTGGCCCATGTCCCTTCCGCTATTTACAATGGGGAAAGTACAAAACATATTCAACCAGCCTGCGCTTGCAAAAAAACAGTGTCCAACGTTGGATGTGATTCTGTGATTGGACATTTGTCTATCATTCGGCACTCTCTTCTCATACAACATAAACTTGTTAACTTCCCTTGCATTGTATTCTTGTGAATTGTTCTGATGAGTACAATACAAAAAAGCTTCGACAAAATAGTATTTTTTTTTCAGTAATACAACTGTAATTCTTATCTCTGATATCATCCGGATGGATGCTCCCTCCGGCTTTAATACCCTTCCTATAGTGGGACACTCAAACTGCACAGAGTGCTCGAACTGTAGTGCAACCAATGTTTTGTATGAATTCATCATTATTGTTGTCCCTATTTATAATACAAAAGTTCGACTGGCATTTTGTTATGGATTTGTCTACCCACGCTGGGTTTTAAACATTTATCTTCATGTTTTCCTCATTGTGATGAATAAATCCAACTCCTTTAACCATGTACCATGGAAAAGGGTCATTGACCTATTCTGAAAGCTAGCAAAACGGTGCCATTTACACCAGTCTGCATATTGTCAATCAGTTTAAGGCAGGCATGTCATTTCATCCGAAATGACACAAAAGAGTCATCCAAGCATACATAGCCTGTAAAGACTGGAATGTCAGATTAGCCTGTTAAACACAGCTCAACCTACCCTCAAGATGATTGTAGTTTACTGATTTTCCATTAGAGCACTTCCTACAATTGCACAGTAACACTGCTCTGCACAACAGATGTGTCACTTGTGATTCAATCACACTTTCTACTGCCAGCCTTCGAACAAGTGAATCACAACATTTATATTCTAAGGTTCTCTACATCACGACTTCCATTTGCCTAGAAAACGGAGTGCTGGAGAGCAGCTTTGTAACAGCAAATTGGGAATTGCGGGGTTGGAGGGGATCGCGGAGATAGGGACGGGGCAAGGCCACAGAGGAATTTGAAAACAAGGGCGATAATTTTCCTACTGAGGCATTGCTTATTCAGGAGTCACTGGAGATCAGCATGCAAGGGGGTGATTTGATTTGGTTTATTATCGTCACATGTATTGGGATACAGTGGAAAGTATTGTTTCTTGTGCCGTATACAGATAAAGCATACCGTTCATAGAGAAGGAAACAAGAGCATGCAGAATGTAGTGTTACAGTCACAGCTATGTTTGAAAAGGAGTAAATATGAAAAAAAGGTATACGTAACAGCCCTTGATTCATACGGTGGAGATAAATGAGTGTTGCCGCCGTTGTGATTCAAGATTCCAGTGGAGTTGACTTCAGTAAATAGTCAGTTTTGAGGTTCCAGCAGACGAATAGTCGATTTGTGACTCCCGTCCTCAGTAGTTTGGCAAAGAAGGATCCCAGTTCTCTTTTCAGCCATGGTATTTACTGACTTGACAGACTTCCAGTCAGAGAGAGGTAGAGAATTATTTCTGCGAAATGGCTGCTCACAGGGTCACTGTGAGTGTGCTTGCTGGCTTTTGCTTGTGTGTGAAAATTTCCAGCACTTGTTCTCACAGAGCATACTCACACATCAGCAGACAGCTGGGACAACTTTTCAGCTGGCTTTGAACCCATTTTTTTGTATATTCCAAGTGGGAAGGTGAATCCGCAGATATCAGTGTGCGCAATACACAGGAAATCAATCCCTTGATGAGATGGCCATTTTGTCCCATTGTCTCCACAGGAGATGGCAATTTTTTTGGAATTTCTTTTATTCATTCGTGGGACATGGGCATCGCTGGCTGGCCAGCATTTATTGCCCATCCATAGTTGCCCTTGAGAAGGTGGCGGTGAGCTGCCTTCTTGAATCGCTGCAGTCCATGTTCTGTGGGTTGGCCCACAATACCGTTAGGGAGAGAATTCCAGGATTTTGACCCAGTGACTGCGAAGGAATGGCGATATATTTCCAAGTCAGGATGGTGAGTGGCTTGGAGGGGAATTTGCAGGTGGCAGTGTTCCCATTTATCTGCTGCCCTTGTCCTTCTCGATGGAAGTGTTCGTGGGTTTGGGAGGTGCTGTCTAAGGATCTTTGGTGAATTGCTGCGGTGTAACTTGTAGATAGTACACACTGCTGCTGCTGAGCGTTGGTGGTGGAGGAATTGGATGTTTGTAGGTGTGGTGCCAATTAAGTGGGCTGCTTTGTCCTGGATTGTGTCAAGCTTCTTGAGTGTTGTTGGAGCTGCACCCATCCAGGCAAGTGGGGAGTATTCCATTGCTCTCCTGACTTGTGCCTTGTAGATGATGGATAGGCTCTGGGAAGTCAGGAGGTGATTTACTCGCCGCAGTATTCCTAGCCTCTGACCTGCTCTTGTAGCCACTGTGTTAATGTGGTGAGTCCAGTTGAGTTTCTGGTCAATGGTAACTCCAAGGATGTTGACAATGGGGGACTCAGTGATGGTTACATCATTGAATGTCAAGGGGCAGTGGTTAGAGTTTCTCTTCTTGGTGATGGTCATTGCCTGGCATTTGTGTGGCACGCACGTTACTTGCCACTTGTCAGCCCAAGCCTGATATTGTCCAGATCTTGTTGCATTTGAGGAGTCGCGAATGGTGCTGAACATTGTGCAATCATTGGCAAACATCCCCACTTCTGACCTTATGACGGAGGGAAGGTCATTGATGAAGCAGCTGAAGATTGTTATGCTGAGGACACCTCTGGAATTCAGCTCTTTTGTCCCTGGAACACCACAGCAGTGGGTGGCAGGAGCATCTATCAGGTGGATCTTCTAGATTCAGTCTGAGCGGGGCAGTCCATCATCCAATCACAGAATGCTACCGGAGATCATCTTCACTCTCAAGAGGTCCATCTTCTTTTTCAATGTTGGAGTGTAGGAAGGAAAGCAGTCAATTTGCACATAGCAAGATCCCAAACATTGCAGTGAGATAAATGAACAAAACATCTGTGTTTTGTTTTTAAAAAAATTTTTTTTTAAAAAAAAATGTTGATTGAGGGATAAATGCTTGACAGGACACCAGGAAAGGTTACTGATCCTTCTTTGTTTATTACCAGGGAATCTGTCACAGCCATCTTGTTTGTTTTAATCTGTGCTAATGCAGTGTTGTTAGTTTAGTGTTTTCCCCTGGGGGTTTTCAGAGTGGGGCTTGATTAGGTTGATTGACAGGAAAAGTCATATGACTGCTGGCCTTGGAAAGGGTCCGGAGGAGTTTCACAAGAATGATGAAAGGTTGAGCACTCTGGGTCTGTACTCGTTGGAGTTTAAAAGGATGAGGGGGGAATCTTCTTGAAACTTACAGGATACTGTGAGGCCTGGATAGAGTGGACGTGGAAAGGATGTTTCCACTAGTAGGAAAAACTAGAACCAGAGGGCACAACCTAAGACTAAAGGGATGATCCTTTAGACTAGAGATGAGGAGGAATTTCTTCAGCCAGAGAGTGGTGAATCTGTGGAACTCTTTGCCGCAGAAGGCTGTGGAGGCCGGGTCATTGAGTGTCTTTAAGACAGAGATAGATAGGTTATTGATTAATAAGGAGATCAGGGGTTATGGGGAAAAGGCAGGAGAATGGGGATGAGAAAAAAATCAGCCATGATTAAATGGTGGAGCACACTCGATGGGCTGAGTGGCCTAATTCTCCTCCTATGTCTTATAGTCTTATGGTTTTATAGACTGGGTGGGCCGAGGCTCACAGAGAGAAAATGAGCTCAGTTGTAGAGAGAAGAATAATCCAAGATGGCACCAGAGCATGGCGACTTCTTGCGAGCTGTGCCCAGCATACCCTCTAATTCTATCTTTTACTCTCACTCTATGATTTTTAAAACTCTACTGTAACTCTTACAAACTCTGTAACAATGTTCTAATTCAATCTCTTTCTCTACACCCTATCTATGACTATAACACTACATTCTGCACCCTTTCCTTTCCTTTCCTTCTCTATAAAAGGTATGTTTTGTCTGTATAGCATGCAAGAAACAATACTTTTCACTCTATACTAATAGACAATAATAAATCAAATCAAATCAATTAGCTCTTTGTCTGTCTCTTTCTCTCTCTGAAGATTGGAGACTAGGATCTGCCAGAAAATAGGTCTCTTTTTCTGAAGTTCTGCTGCTTGGAACTAGCTCTTTCTCTGGAGGCTGCTGTATGGGAGTCAGAAGACAGATGTCTTTCTGGATCTCTGTCCAAAGGTGTTAGAAGGTTGGAAACCTAACATCCACGTGAGCTATATGTTTTTGTCCTAACAGATTCTGAAGGAGGATGTATGTCTGTGGGGATACTGTTTAAATTGGAACTATAGAGATAGATAAATACTAAAAATTATACCTTATCAAGTTTAAATATTTCAATTGGATAAAGAAATGGATGTCATTGTACACATTGGTGCAAATGACGTAGATAGGAAGAGCAGGGGGATCCTACGAGAACAATTCAGAGAGTTGGGAAATAGGCTAAAAAGTAGGGCCTCCAGGGTGGCAATCTCTGGGCTGCTCCCAATGCCTAGGGCCAGTGAGGCTAGGAATAGGGAGATAGTACAATTGAACGCTTGGCTAAAGGGCTGGTCCAGGAGGGAGGGCTTCATATTCCTGGATCACTGGGAAGTTTTCAAGAGAGGAGGGCACCTGTACAAGAAGGACGGGTCACAACTAAATTGGAAGGGCACGAATATCCTGGCTGGGAGTTTTGCTAGTGCAGTTCGGGTGGGTTTAAACTAATATGGCAGGGGGGTGGGGATCAAAAAATTATGTCTACAAGTGTAGAGGCTGGGGACAAGCTTGGGGCCAGGACAAGGCTGGCAAAGAAGAAGAGCACTCTGGGGGAGGATGACCTCACTGGGCCTGGAGGTCTGGAGTGCATCTACTTCAATGCAAGGAGCGTAGCAGGTAAGACAGACGAACTTAGGGCCTTAATGCTTACGAGGAATTTGGATGTGGTTGCGGTGACAGAGACTTGGTTGAAAGAGGGACAGGTCTGGCAACTGAATATTCTGGGGTACAAGTGTTTTAGGCGAGACAGAGGAGGGGCCAAAAGAGGTGGGGGAGTAGCATTATTAGTTAGAGAGCATATTACAGCGGTGCAGAGGGAGGGCAATTCAGAGGGGTCATGTAACGAGTCACTGTGGGTGGAGCTCAGAAACAGGAAGGGCGCAGTCACTATGTTGGGGGTATACTACAGGCCCCCCAACAGCCCAAGGGAAGTGGAAGAACGGATATGTCAGGAGATAATGGATAGGTGCAGGAAAAATAGGGCTGTTGTAGTGGGAGACTTCAATTTCCCTGGTATAGACTGGAAATCGCGTAGGGCTGGGAGCCTGAATGGGAAGGAATTTGTAAAATGCGTACAGGAAGGTTCTTTGGAACAATATGTAGATAGCCTGACTAGGGAGGGGGCTATACTGGACCTAATACTGAGGAATGAGCCCGGTCAGGTCTTCAAAGTTTTGGTAGGGGAACATGTGGCAAATAGTGACCACAATTCTGTTAGCTTTAGGATAGTGATGGAAAAGGATGAGTGGTGACCCAAGGGTAAGGTGTTGGATTGGGGGAAGGCTAACTTTAGTGGGATTAGGCAGAAATTGGCAGCTGTTGATTGGGAGAGCCTGTTTGAGGGTAAATCCACACCTGGCATGTGGGAGTCATTTAAGGAACAGTTGTTAGGGCTGCAGGATAGGCATGTGCCTGTAAAAAAGAAGGATAGGAAGGGTAGGATTCAAGAACCGTGGATAACCAGGGAAATTGAGGGATTGGTCAAAAAGAAAAGAGAGGCGTACGTTAGGTCCAGGCAGCTAAAAATAGAGGGAGCTCAGGAGGAATACAAAGAAAGTAGGAAAGAACTCAAACAAGGAATTAGAAGGGCAAAAAGGGGTCACGAAATGTCCTTGGCAGATAGGATTAAGGAGAATCCCAAGGCATTTTATTCATACGTTAGGAACAAAAGGGTTGTCAGGGAAAAAATCGGATCTCTCAGGGACAAAAGTGGGGAATTATGCTTAGAGCCCAAAGAAGTAGGGGAGATCCTAAATGAATACTTTGCGTCGGTGTTCACAAAGGAGAGGAATGTGTTGACTGGGAGGGTCTCGGAGGGGAGTGTTGAACCGTTAGCGAAAATCTCCATTACAAGGGAGGAAGTGTTAGGTTTTTTAGGGAATATAAAGACTGACAAATCCCCAGGGCCCGATGGAATCTATCCAAGGCTGCTCAGGGAGACGAGAGATGAAATCGCTGGGCCTCTGACGCAAATCTTTGTCTCGTCACTGGACACAGGTGAGGTCCCAGAGGATTGGAGGATCGCTAATGCGGTCCCGTTAATTAAGAAGGGTAGGAAGGATAACCCGGGAAATAATAGGCCGGTGAGTTTGACATCTGTGGTAGGGAAGTTGTTGGAGAGGATTCTTAGAGATAGGATGTATGCGCATTTAGAAAGGAATAAACTCATTAACGATAGTCAGCATGGTTTTGTGAGAGGGAGGTCATGCCTCACTAACCTGGTGGAGTTTTTTGAAGAAGTGACTAGAATGGTTGACGAGGGAAGGGCCGTGGATGTTGTTTATATGGACTTTAGTAAAGCGTTTGACAAAGTCCCTCAGGTAGGTTGGTGCAAAAGGTTGGATCTCATGGGATAAAGGGAGAGGTGGCTAGATGGGTGGAGAACTGGCTTGGTCACAGAAGACAGAGGGTGGTAGTGGAAGGGTCTTTTTCCGGCTGGAGGCCTGTGACTAGTGGTGTTCCGCAGGGCTCTGTATTGGGACCTCTGCTGTTTGTGATTTATATAAACGATCTGGAAGAAGGTGTAACTGGGATGATCAGTAAGTTTGCGGACGACACGAAAATGGCTGGACTTGCGGATAGTGAGGAACATTGTCAGAGGCTACAGAAGGATATAGATAGGCTGGAAATTTGGGCAAAGAAATGGCAGATGGAGTTCAATCCAGATAAGTGCGAAGTGATGCATTTTGGTTGAACTAACGTACGGGGGAGCTGTACGATAAATGGCAGAACCATAAAGGGTGTAGATACGCAGAGGGACCTGGGTGTGCAAGTCCACAGATCCTTGAAGGTGACGTCACAGGTGGAGAAGGTAGTGAATAAGGCATATGGCATGCTTGCCTTTATAGGACGGGGCATCGAGTATAAAAGTTGGGGTCTGATGTTGCAGTTGTATAGAACGTTGGTTCAGCCGCATTTGGAATACTGCGTCCAGTTCTGGTCGCCACACTACCAGAAGGACATGGAGGCTTTAGAGAGAGTGCAGAGGAGGTTTACCAGGATGTTGCCTGGTATGGAAGGGCTTAGTTATGAGGAGAGTTTGTGTAAACTGGGGTTGTTCTCACTGGAAAGATGGAGGATGAGGGGTGAGCTAATAGAGGTGTATAAAATTATGAAAGTCATAGATAGGGTGAACGGTGGGAAGCTTTTTCCCAGGTCAGTGGTGACGTTCACGAGGGGTCATAGGTTCAAGGTGAGGTGGGGGGAGGTTTAACACGGATATCAGAAGAACGTATTTTACACAGAGGGTGGTGGGGGCCTGGAATGCACTGCCGGGCAAGGTGGTGGAGGTGGACACACTGGGAACGTTTAAGACTTATCTAGATAGCCACATGAATGGAGTGGGAATGGAGGGATACAAAAGAATGGTCTAGTTTGGACCAGGGAGCGGTGCGGTCTTGGAGGGCCGAAGGGCCTGTTCCTGTGCTGTATTGTTCTTTGTTCTTTTGTTTGGTAAAAGTTATGCTAATTCATTTTGATATATTTTAACTGTGCTGTTCAATAAAGTATGTTTTAATAAAAATTACCTCGTGGGGTCAATTGAATCACACCTGGAGTGAAACATCTTATGCTCACACTAATGCCCAAATCAAATAAAGTTGAGGCCCAGGCTAACTTCGTAATATACCTTGGAGTTTCTGATCTGGTCCCTAACAGATCTGAGAGGGCAGTCAAAGCCTGGATTTAACGTCTTATTCAAAGGATGCCCCACCCTCCAACAGTGCAGCAGTACTTCACTGGAGTATCAGCCTACATTGTGTGGTCATGTCGCTGACATACATACATCCTCCTTCAGAATCTGTTAGGACAAAAACATGTAGCTCACGTGGATGTTAGGTTGCCAACCTTTTAACACCTCTGGACAGAGATCCAGAAAGACATCTGTCTTCTGACTCCCAAACAGCAGCCTCCAGAGAAAGAGCTAACTCCAAACAGGAGAACTTCAGAAAAAAAGACCTATTTTCTGGCAGATCCCAGTATCCAGTCCATGCCCTTCTGATGCGGTGACTGTATGCTGCCACTGCCGGCGACCCATTACTGACACTGGCAGGGACACCGGTAACATAATGTTATCCCAACCACAGCCCTGAATAACAACTATTCATCAGTGTATTTTCTCCACCTTCCTTCTGTGTCGAGGAGAGTGGAGTCAATTCCAATCTTCAGTTAAGCAATGCATTGGAGGTGGCTGATAACACTTACAGAAACCTCAACAGCTAATATCATCTTCCAGGATTTGAATATACTAAAGGTTGTGCCACATGCAACTTAAATCTCCCCATTATTGCTTTGGAATAAGTCTAAAGTGCAAAAGGGTTAATGGTGACTGTTCTGAAAAGGTGATTCTCAGTTGGTGTAACAATATATCTCCCAAAAACCTGAGACAAGCCTTTATTCACTAATCTTTACATTACTCATGCAATCTTTTTGATGTAAAACGACTGAAATATTAGTAATCCTCAGACAGACACCTGAAGGATTACTATCCACAGGAAAGTATCAGCATTTTAACAGCATTGAGAGGATAATCACTCTCTCACAAGGAGGCCTTCTGACCTCTTTGAAGCTTTTAAAACAGTCAATTAAACAATAACAGAGTAATTTGATCATCAGAGACATGACGGCACCATAGATTCGCCTACTTGATGATGGGAATAGATCTGGATAATATGGTCGCTTTAATATTTAATGTTTTTTGTTAGAAGCTACATCCAAGCAATTCAATAGAAATAGTCAAAGGATTAAGTCTAATTACATAAGATTTCTTTAAATTTTAATACTTGGCTACCTTGCGTTCAGGTAGTGAAAATATACCGCGCTCATTCTTGTGACAGAAATACATATTTAATCACATTCCCATGAATAATTCTGTAATTCTCATTTCACACTATAATTATAAAATGCTGCAGGAATTGTCAAGGTTTTAATTTTGATCTGAAAGAAACTTAAATGTTGGAAGCAGTTTCACCTCAGCAACATCAGACTCGCGCATCCAGAATGAAGTATTTCACTTTTAACAGGAATTGTTGATCCTAATGCCACCTCCTATTATAAAAGTTATCTATGGACAATTCTCAACGAGAATTTAAAAAAAAAATTAATTCATGGGATCTGGGCATTGCTGGCTGGGCCAATGTTTATTGCCCATCTCTAATTGCCCTTGAGGGGAAATTAAGGGTCAACCACATTGCTGTGGATCTGGAGTCACATGTAGGTCCCACCAGGTGAGGACAGCAGATTTCCTTCCCTAAACAACATTAGTGAACCAGATGGGTTTTATGACAATAAACAATGATTTGATTTGATTTGATTTGATTTATTATTGTCGTATGTATTAGTATACCGTGAAAAGTATTGTTTCTTGCGCACTATACAAACAAAGCATACCATTCATTGAGAAGGAAAGGAGAGAGTGCAGAAGGTAGCGTTACAGTCATAGCTAGGGTGTAGAGAAAGATCAGTTTAATGCGAGGTAGGTCCATTCAAAAGTTCTGATGGCAGCAGGGAAGAAACTGTTCTTGAGTTGGTTGGTACGTGACCTCAGACTTTTGTATCTCTTTCCCAATGGAAGAAGATGGAAGAGAGAATGTCCGGGGTGCGTGGGGTCCTTGATTATGCTGGCTGCTTTTCTGAGGCAGCGGGAAGTGTAGACAGAGTCAATGGATGGGAGGCTGGTTTGCGTGATGGATTGGGCTTCATTCACGACCCTTTGTAGCTTCTTGCGGTCTTGGTCAGAGCAGGAGCCATACCAAACTGTGATACAACCAGAAAGAATGCTTTCTACGGTGCATCTGTAAAAGTTGGTAAGAGTCATAGCTGACATGCCAAATTTCCTTAGTCTTTTGAGAAAGTAGAGGCATTGGTGGGATATACTCCAGAATATGAGAGAGGCAAGGGAAGAAATTGCTGGGGCCTTGACAGAAATCTTTGAATCTTCACTGGCTATAGGGGAGGTACAGTAAGAAGTCTAACAACACCAGGTTAAAGTCCAACAGGTTAATTTGGTAGCAAAAGCCACTAGCTTTCGGAACAGGCTGTCCTTCGTCAGGTGGGTGGGAGTTCTGATCACAAACAGGGCACAAAGACACAAACTCAATTTACATGAATAATGATTGGAATGTGTCACATTCCAATCATTATTCATGTAAATTGAGTTTGTGTCTTTGTGCCCTGTTTGTGATCAGAACTCCCACCCACCTGACGAAGGAACAGCCTGTTCCGAAAGCTAGTGGCTTTTGCTACCAAATAAACCTGTTGGACTTTAACCTGATGTTGTTAGACGTCTTACTGTGTTTACCCCAGTCCAACGCCGGCATCTCCACATCATGACTACTATAGGGGAGGTCCCAGAGGATTGGAGAATAGTCAATGTTGTTCCTTTGTTTAAGAAAGGTAGCAAGGATAATCAAGGTAAATACAGGCCGGTGAGCTTTACGTCAGTAGTAGGGAAATTTTTGGAGAAGATTCTTCGAGACAGGATTTATCCCCACTTAGAAATAAGTGGATGTATTAGCGAGAGGCAACATGGTTTTGTGCAGGGGAGGTTGTGTCTCACTAACTTGATTGAGTTTTTCGAGGAAGTGACGTAGATGATTGATGAGGGTACGGCAGTGAATGTTGTCTACATGGACTTCAGTAAGGCCTTTGACAAGGTCCCTCATTGTAATTAGTCTCACAACACCAGGTTAAAGTCCAACAGGTTTATTTGTAGCATGAGCTTTCAGAGCACTGCCTCTTCATCAGGTGAGTGCAGGATTTGTTTCACAAATCCTAAAACAAATGCTACACTCACCTGATGAAGGAGCAGCATTCCAAAAGCTCGTGCTGCAAATAAACCTGTTGGACTTTAACCTGGTGTTGTGAGACTACTTACTGTGCCCACCCCAGTCCAATACCTGCAATTCCACATCAAGGTCCCTCATAGCAGATTGGTGCAGAAGGTGAAGTCACATGGGATCAGAGGTGAGCTGACAAGGTGGATACAGAACTGGCTCGGTCATAGAAGACAGAGGGTAGCAGTGGAAGGGTGCGTTTCTGAATGGAGGGCTGTGACAAGTGGCGTTCCTCAGGGATCAGTGCTGGGACTTTTGCTGTTTGTAATATATATAAATGATTTGGAGGAAAATGTAACTAGTTTGATTAGTAAGTTTGCGGACAACACAAAGGTTGGTGGATTTGCGGATAGTGATGAGGACCATCAGAGGATGCAGCAGAATATAGATCGGTTGGAGGCTTGGGCGGAGAGATGGCAGATGGAGTTTAATCCGGCAAATGTGAGGTAATGCATTTTGAAAGGTCTAATACAGATAGGAAATATACAGTAAATGGCAGAACCCTTAAGAGTATTGATAGGCAGAGGGATCTGGGTGTACAGGTACACAGGTCACTGCAAGTGGCAACGCAGATGGAGAAGGTAGTCAAGAAGGCATACGGCATGCTTGCCTTCATCGGCCGGGGCATTGAGTTTAAAATTCATGTTGCAGCTTCATAGAACCTTAGTTAGGCCACACTTGGAATATAGTGTTCAATTCTGGTCGCCTCACTACCAGAAGGGTGTGGAAGCTTTGGAGAGGGTACAGAAAAGATTTACCAGGATGTTGCCTGGTATGGAGGGCATTAGCTATGAGGAGAGGTTGGAGAAACACTGGAATGACGGAGGTTGAGGGGCGACCTGATAGAAGTCCATAAGGTTATGAGGGGCATGGTGTGAGTGGATAGTCAGAAGCTTTTTCCCAGGGTGGAAGAGTCAATTACTCGGGGACATAGGTTTAAGGTGCAAGGGGCAAGGTTTAAAGGAGATGTACGAGGCAAGTTTTTTACACAGAGGGTGGTGGGTGCCTGGAACTCGCTGTCGCGGGAGGTAGTGGAAGCGGATACGATAGTGAGCTTTAAGGGGCGTCTGGACAAATGCATGAATAGGATGGGAATAGAGGGATATGGTCCACGGAAGAGTAGGGGGTTTTATTTAGTTGGGCAGCATGGTCGGTGCAGGCTTGGAGGGCCTGTTCCTGTGCTGTAATTTTCTTTGTCCTTTGTTCTTTGAGTGGCAGTGGTCCTCCAAGCTCTACATGAATATTTGAGCCACTGTTCACCCAAACTTTATGTCCCTCTCAACTACCAACCACCCAGGGTGGCCTCAAAATTCCCTGGTAACACAGGGCTGGAGTAAGTGGGCTGTGGCAACACATCCCGTTGTTGCATGTAACTAGCTGATTGCATGTTAACACGGCCAGGCCTCAGAATTGCTGAATTTTCATCCACTGCCCCTGTTCCACTCCTGGAGTTAAACGCTATCCCCAAGTGAATTTCCAGATATTTCCTGAACCAACTGTTTTCAAGCGAATACAATAAATACAAGTTTTCGCTGTCTAGTTATCAAAAAAATCAGGCTTGACTATCTCAGACCTGTCTGTCCATAGAATCCCTACAGTGCAGAAGGAAGCCATTCCGTCCATCGAGCCTGCACCGACAACAATCCTACCCCATAACCCCATGTGTTTACCCTGCAAATACCCGTGAACTAAGGAGCAATTTAGCATGGCCAATCAACCTAACCCGCACATCTTTGGACAGTGGGAGGAAACCAGAGCACCCGGAGGAAACTCACGCAGAAACGGGGAGAACGTGCAAACTCCACACAGGCAGTCACCCGTGGTTTGGGTCCTTGGTGCTGTGAGGCAGCAGTGCTAAGCACTGTGCTACCGTGCCACCTCAAATATATATTTATATATATAATATACATATAATATCTACATTAACATTATGTAAAATTCAAACCCTATTGAAATCTGTAACATTATGAAACAAACCTCTGATTATTCTGTAAGATGCACGAGGCACATATTACTCATTATAGATGGCTGCAGTTTTTAAAAATTAAATAATATTTAAGAAAGAAACAATTTTCCCGTAGAAGACAACAAGAGGCAGCTCAGTAAATGTTTCTCAGAATTCTGCATGAGTGACAATTTGGGAATATTTACCTGCCTTCATCGCATTCTGTATCACTTGCACAGCCTTTGGTGGATTCATTGAATCACAGGCATCTCAAGCTGGCCAATGTGCCCTTTGCTGACACTTTTGTGACTTTTCAAGGGCTCATTGCCATTCTCAGAAACAGCAGCCATCGTAAGAACTCAGTTCTGCTTTGGCGTAGTGGTATTGTCACTGGATTCATAATCCAGAGCCCAGGATAAGATACAGGGACCTATGACATTTGCGCACGTTTAAGAAAGTTTTTTTAAAAAATCATGGTCTCTGCGGTTCTCAAGCTTCAGTGTTTTCTCAGCTCACAGTCTCAGCCGATGTCATTATGGCACGAGCTTGCCTGGGGATGTCCTTTTATTGCTATTTCATTATTGCTTAAATGGGGTTTGTTGATGGGATTAGTTCTATGACTCTGCATTGGTAGAAGAAAAAAAACTGATTTTGCAGGTCAGATGACAGGAGTTCTTTCATTTTCAGTTAGAGCCGTAGTTTAGTTTTAATAGGGATAGCAAGCTAAACAGAAGTCTCTCTCTCTCCCTGTTTTATTTGGGGTTTTGCTTTCCTGAAGGGGAGCACCTGCTGTTGGTGGTTTGCCGAGAGTCCCTGGTGTTTTGGGAAGTTGTTCTGACTTCAAACTGTTCTGAATCTATCCAGAGAACTGCAAACTTCATCCAAAGGATCCAAGTCCAGTATTACGTGAGCATTGGTCTTTGCTGTGCTAAACCTGTGTAAAAGGATCTTTGGTTATCGGGATTGGTTTGATTGGAACACTTTAGATATATTTGTTAAGGGTTATTATAGTGGTTGTTTTGTTTCTTGTTTGTAATTAATAAGAATTCTTGCTAATTTTCTTACTATAAATGTTAATTATATTCTTAAATAAACTTTGTTTGATAAAAGCTTCCTAGTGGGTCATTTGAATCATACCTGAAGTGAAATATATCATACTTATCCCCACCAAATTCAAGAGGCAAAACTTATGATCCAGATGGGCTCCATAAAACACTTTGGAGTCTCTGACCTGAACCATAACAAACCCAGGTCCAAATCCTGTCACGGCAGATGGTGAAATTTGAGTTCAATAAAAATCTGGGATTAAAAGTCTAATGGTGACCATGAAATCATTGTCAATTGTTGTAAAAACCCATCTGGTTCACTATTGTCCTTCAGCGGAGGAAATCTGTTGTCCTTACCTGGTCTGGCCTACATGTGACTCCAGATCCACAGCAATGTGGTTGATTCTCAAATGTCCTCTGGAACGATGGGCAGTTAGGGACCTGCAATAAATGCTGGAATGCTTGCATCCCATAACATGAATAAAGAAAAAGAATTATAATGTAAATTCTTCAGTTTTTGCATTCAGAGAAAGTGATATTTAATTGTTAATTTTCAAATTATTGTTTAATTTACAGAAACAAAATGGGCAACATTTGTAAAAGATCAAGAATCACAGAATCCCTACAGCGTAGAAGAGACCATTTGGCCCATCGAGTCTGCACCAACTCTCTGATGGAGCATCTTACCCAGGCCCTCTTCCCCACCCTATCCCCGTGACCCTGCACATTTCCCCTGGCTAATCCACCTAACCTACACTAAGGGACAATTTAGCAAGGCCAATTCACCTAACCTGCTCATCTTTGCACTATGGGAGGAAACTGGAGCACCTGGAGGAAACCCACGCAGACACAGAGAGAATGTGCAAACTCCACACAGACACCCATTGCTTTCCGAAAATTCACCAACCTTTGTGTCGTCCGCAAACTTTCAAATCAATCCAGTTACATTTTCTTCCAAATCATATATTACAAACAGCAAAGGTCCCTGATCCCTGAGGAACACCACTTGTCACAGCCCTCCATACGGAAACACACCCTTCCACTGCTACCCTCTGTCTTCTTTGACCGAGCCAGTTTTGTATCCACCTTGCCAGCTCACCTCTGATCCCATGCGACTTCACCTGAACTGAATAGTTTCAGTTCACTCAGCTAATTTGCAAATAAGCGAGATGTCATAAAGTAAGAAATCTAACAAGCAAAAATCACCATAACACATGGCCTTCATCAAACTATAGAATCATAGAATCCCTACAGTGCAGAAGGAGGCCATTTGGCCCATCGAGTCTACACCGACTCTCTGAAAGAGCACCTTATCCAGGCCCAAACCCTGCCCTACCCCTGTAACCCTGCATGATTACCATGGCTATTCCGTCTCAGGGGCAATTTAACATGGCCAGTCCCCCTAACCTGCACATCTTTAAACACTAAGGAGCAATTTAGCATGGCCAATCTACCTAACCTGCACATCTTTGGACACTATGGAGAAATTTAGCATGGCTAATCCACCTAACCTGCACAACTTTGGACACTAAGGGCAATTTAGCATGGCCAATCCACCTAACCTGCTCAACTTTGGACACTAAGGGCAATTTAGCATGGCCAATCCACCTAACCTGCACATCTTTGGCATGAAGGGGCAATTTACCATGGCTAATCCACCTAACCTGCACATCTTTAGACACTAAGGAACAGTTTAACATGACCGATCCACCTAACCTGCACATCTTTGGACTGTGGGAGGAAACCGGAGCACCCGGAAGAAACCCACGCAGACACGGGGAGAACATGCAAACTCCACACAGACAGTGACCCGAGGCCGGAATCGAACCCGGGTCCCTGGCCCTGTGAGGCAGCAATGCTAACCACTGTGCCACTGTGTAAATAACTTCACTCATATTCAATTTTCTTTGTTTCTTGGTCAGTCAGTAAGCATTTTTAATTGCATTTTCTACAATATTCATTGCTTGACCCATGTATGTATTTGAACAAAATACCTCAGTACCAATAACCTGAGAACTACTTTCTCTACCGCAGTTCACAAATTTAGAAACATTCAAGAAGCACGCTGTACTCAGTCTCACCATCAGTATCCAGCAGGTGTAACCATGGCAACTCCATTTCCATGACCACCAAGTATTCTGCATCAGCATATGTTCCATCCCATACAATGTTCAACTCACAAACTTATATAAATATCACTAAACAAAACTGAATTTAAAAATGTCACCTCAAACTGCCACATCCTAAGAACCAGAGAACAGATAATTACCAATAGATTTTCCAATACTGTTGTAAATGATGAGTTGGAAGATCTTCATCTTTAAAGTTGCTGATGTCTCCATTTTGTTTTCTTTCACTCCATTATAAAAGAACAAAGAACAAAGAAAATTACAGCACTGGAACAGGCCCTTCAGCCTACCAAGCCTACACCGACCTTGCTGCCTGACCAAACTAAAACTCCCTACCCTCCGGGACCATATCTCTCCTTTTGATTTGTTTCAGGAGACCAGCCTGTTGCAACCAACTCGATAGGACCTGAACTAGGAGACCCCCTCAAACCAGTGCAGTACATCACATATGTATTTAATTGTTGCGTTGCCTTTTCTTTTATTCTTCACCTGGGCCCTGGATGCCTGAAGACGAAGTCTAAAAGAAAAATTAAATCTGTAATCGTGTTAATAACATAATCATAATCTATCCAGACCATATTCATATCCCATATTTATTTAAATAGAGATTTCCGAGGCACATGTTGCTAAATTAAGGAAGAGAGGGTCTAGAATTTCTTAATATTGCGCCAAGGATTAATTAGGTGCCGTATTTTAAAACTACGTCAGGTGTAAAGTAAATCAAAGCAGAGTAAATTCCCACATATGTTGGGTTTATTTCTTAGAGAGTGGTTAGTGTTTGGAATTCTACACCCCAGAGAGATAAGGAGTAAGAGGGGAGAGATACAAAAGTGTCCAGAGGGACAATTTTTTCACACAGAGGGTGGTGAGTGTCTGAAACAAGCTGCCAGAGGTAGTAGTAGAGGCGGGTACAATTTTAGCTTTTAAAAAGCATTTAGATAGTTACATGGGTACGATGGGTATAGAGGGATATGGGCCAAATGTGGGCAATTGGGATTAGCTTAGGGGTTTTAAAAAAAAAGGGCGGCATGGACAAGTTGGGCCGAAGGGCCTGTTTCCAGGCTGTAAACCTCTATGACTCTATGACTCTATGCTGACTGCCTGCTCCTTGTTCCTTCACCATTAGAGGCTTGTGGTTTGTGGAGGTGGTGGGGGGTGGTGGGGATTGGGGTGATGGGGGTGGAGGTTCAGCTTTTTAAAGTTCTAAAGTGCTACCTGACCTGACCCTCTCAGCTTCCATTACATAAGAGGATGCTTTGTGCTCTGCTGGTCAACTCTGCGTTAAGCATCGCCTGGTGTGATTCGGTACCCCGACTCTGGCATGGTGCAGTCTCTGCCAGTGGAAGACAGTGGGCTGGGAAGATGTGCGGTTTGTTGATCTCTGCTTCCTCAGAACCCTCTTCCTGGTTAGCTGAGCTTCGCGTTGCTTCTGGCCTGTTCCAATTTCCTTCCAAACACTCAGCAATTGCTTTGATTTGATTTATTATTGTCACATATATTAACATACAGTGAAAAGTATTGTTTCTTGTGCGCTATACAGACAAAGCATACCGTTCATAGAGAAGGAAAGGAGAGAGTGCAGAATGTAGTGTTACAGTCAGAGCTAGGGTGTAGAGAAAAATCAACTTAATGCGAGGTAAGTTCATCCTAAAGTCTGATGGCAGCAGGGAAGAAGATGTTCTTGAGTCGGTCGGTACGTGACCTCAGACTTTGGTATCTTTTTCCCGACGGAAGAAGGTGGAAGAGAGAATGTCCGGAGTACGTAGGGTCCTTGATTATGCTGGCTGCTTCTCCGAGGCAGCGGGAAGTGTAGACGGAGTCAATGGATGGGAGGCTGGTTTGAGTGCTGGATTGGGCTACATTCATGACCTTTTGTAGTTCCTTGCGGTCTTGGGCAGAGCAGGGGCCATAGCAAGCTGTGATACAACCAGAAAGAATGCTTTCTGAATGAAATGCTGAGTAGATGCTATCAGATAGCACTGTCAGTAACCCTGATAGTGTCACTTTGCTGATAAGTAGAGAGCAGACTCATGCGGTGCTAATTGGCTGGATTGGATATGTCCTGCTTTTTGAAAGATATGTTATACCCGGGCAATGTTCCACATTGTACGGTAAATCCCAGAACTGGAACAACTTGACTTAGGTACTGGCTAGTTCAGGAACACATGCACTACAGTTAGGCTGTTATCAGTACCTATAGCCTTTGTGGTATCCAGTGCCTTCAACCATTCAAAAAATCATAGAATCCCGACAGTGCAGAAGGAGGACATTCAGCCCATCAAGCCTGCACTGACAACAATCCCACCCAGCCCCTATCTCCCGTAGCCCCACACATTTACCCTGCTAATCCCCCTGACATTAAGGGGCAATTTAGCGTGGCCAACCCATCTAACCTACACATCTTTGGAATGTGGGAGGAAACAGGGGCACCCAGAGGAAACCCACGCAGACACGGGGAGAATGTGCAAACTCCACATAGACAGTAACCCGAGGCCAGAATTGAACCTGAGTCTCTGATGCTGTGAGGCAGCAGTGCTAACCATTGTGCCACCGTGCCACCTTGGTGTCATGTGCATAAATTGTAAATCTATAAAATAGAAGTAGAATTCACATCTGAAGCTAAATGTAATTTTAATTTCACTTCAAGGCTATTAATTTGTTTTGGGGACTGAAAATACAACCATTGCAATTAAAAAGGTCACACTAATATGCTCAACCTATAATTCTAATCATCAATAGCCCAGGCGTATCAATCTACCCATTATTTTCTTTAAATTTGTTCAGACAACTTTCATGAAACATTCCTAAGATGATATTTAGACAAGTAAAATTAAATTCAGGTTAAATTATTCGGCATAGCCAGTGGACTTGGTGCTTCAAAGAGAGAACAGAAAATGCTGGAAAATCTCAGCAGGTCTGACAGCATCTGCGGAGAGAGAATGGAGTCAATCCTGTCTCAAAAAGTTGGCTCTATTCTCTATCCACAGATGCTGTCAGACCTGCTGAGATTTTCCAGCATTTTCTGTTTTTTGTTTCAGATTCCAGCATCCCACAGAATTTTGCTTTTATTCTACAAAGGGGAGCGTTTTCAGTTGTAATACACATTATCAGCCAATCAGGTTTCACCCTCACATTATCCATCCAGTAAAGAAGTCAGTGAATTAATTTTTGCAAATTCTTCCAGCCGCCCCGTGAAATAGAGCAGAATGAAGATATCAAGCACCGCCATAAGTAATAACAGTCCAGTCTGACTGTTAAATATGATTGAATTAAATATCTCCGCACCATTGAATGAGATCACAAATCATAAAAATTGAAATAGAGGATGCTTGAACTGACATCTCGCGGTGGAATTATTTAATGTAGCATTGGTCCCTGACTATAATACCGACAGAATGATGAAGTTACCTTGTTGAGTTTACCAGATCTCCTCGATGACATTCATTCATTGGTAAATTGCTGAAATGCACCTGAATTTACATCATGTCACGCTGTCTGTCATTATGCATTGCTAATTAAAGTATTGTTTAACTGGTTTGTATAATGTGCTGGCACTCTTTATAAATGTAATCAGTTCTATTTACTTTCACTGTATCTTTCAGTTATTAGAGATCATTTAATATAAATCCACTCACTGCCACAGACCATGATGAACAAATACCCATTGTGACTGCTGCATTCCAATGTAATATTTATAGATCATACAGTGCAGCAGGAGACCATTTGGCCCATCAAGCCTGTACCGACCACAATCCCAGCCAGGCCCTATCCCCAGAAGTCTAGCTAGTCCCCCTGACAGTAAGGGGCAATTTATCATGGCCAATCCACCTAACCCGCACATCTTTGGACTGTGGGAGGAAACAAGAACACCCGGAGGAAACTCACGCAGACACGAATCATAGAATCATAGAAACCCTACAGTGCAGAAGGAGGCCATTCGGCCCATCAGGTCTGCACCGACCACAATCCCACCCAGGCCCTACCCGCTAATCCCCTTTTTTTTTACCCGCTAATTTACCCGCTAATCCCTCTAACCTACGCATCCCAGGACTCTAAGGGGCAATTTTTAACCTGGCCAATCAACCTAACCCGCACATCTTTGGACTGTGGGAGGAAACCGGAGCACCCGGAGGAAACCCACGCAGACACGAGGAGAATGTGCAAACTCCACGCAGACAGTGACCCAAGCCGGGAATCGAACCCGGGACCCTGGAGCTGTGAAGCAGCAGTGCTAACCACCGTGCTGCCATGCCGCTTTGTCTCTGAGGCAGATCCATGGTTCCCAGCTTACCAACAGTTTTTCTCTGGACTTCAAGCTTCCTCCCTGTGTCACCTAAATAGTTTTCTTATTTTCTTGTTCCCTTTGTGCTTTCACGTTCTTAAGTACAAGAGTAGGAAAACAACATGTTGAGATTATTTTAACAAAAGTTGGTGAGGGTGGAGGGGGGAATTTTGCAGCCCCATTTCCGGTGGAGGAGGGGGCCGTGGAGAATTGAGCTTGATTCTTCCTGTCCCCTCACCAGCCATGCAATGATGGGACCGCCATTATAACACATTTAAATATGATAACCGGGCCTCTTTGCTGTGACATCTCCCCATGGTGGAAAATCCTCCCAACCCACCCCACCCCCATCCGCACTCCTGGCGGCGTGCCATCACGTTGCTGGGGATTACGACAAGTCTTTAAAAACAGTGAACTGGTGAATAGAACTGCCCGGGTTCGCACAGGTTAAGTACAGTCTCCAGGGTGGGGTGGGGGGGGGGAGCAGAGGGTCTTGCTTGTGCATTACCCTGGCACTGCCCCCTGGCACTGGGCATGGGGGAGGAGGGAGGTGGGATTTGTCTCTGGGTGCGGGGGGTGGAATTCCATGGTTGGGATAGAATCCTATGGTGGTGGGTGGGGGGGGGGGGCGGGGTGGAGGAATTCCGTGGTGGTTGGTGGGGGGACAGAATTCCATAGTGGGGGGTGTAGAATTCCACGGTGGGAGGGCAGAATTCCGTGGTGGTGGGGGTGGGCTTTCTATTCTATTATTAACTTTTTGACATCAGGCCTCCTTTAGAAAGGTGTGGAGCTTGCTGGCGGGTCTGGGTCAGCCAGCCCAATGCTGTGCGGCTGACCTCCTTGATGTTTTTGTCAAGAAATTTCCCCTCGTCTCACTCCTGAATGGTCAACTCCTTATCCTGAACGTGCCTCCATGTTCCAGCTTCTAGGGGAAACAACCTCTGTGTTTCTACCCTGCCAAACCCCTTCAGAATCTTGTATGTTTCAGTGAGATCATCTCTCATTCATCATAATTCCATAGAACATAGGCCCAATTTACTCAACTTCTCAAGATAGCCCCTCACCCTTTTCTTCTTTGATACCCTAAGCACCAGAACATTCTTAACTATTGCAAAGCAATTTGCATGCAACTACCTATTCACAATGTTCTCGGGCTGAGGAGTGCATTAAATCAGGAGTTTAATCTATAGCTATCTATTTTCCCTAAAAGCAATTACAATGCATACCATCTCTTAATTTAGTCTGCCTTGCCACACAATCTTCAAATGTCAGCTTCCAACTAAGTTACTCTGTTTTTTCCCAGTGGAAAATGACACAACTCGCCCAAGTGATGCAACATGTCAGAAAGGACATCCCAGACCTGAAACATCTCATATCCTGTGAGACACAAGTCTGGGAATTTAGGGAGAATCGTATAATACTACAGTGCAGAAGAAGGCCAATCGAATCTGCACTGACCACAATCCCACCCAGGCCCTATCCCCATAACCTTTTGCTAATCCTGCCTGACACTATGGGGCAATTTAGCACGGCCAATCCACTTAATCCGCACATCTTTGGACTGTGGGAGGAAACCAGAGCACATGGAGGAAACCCATGCAGACACGGGGAGAATGTGCAAACTCCACACAGACAGTGACCCAAGCCGGGAATCGAACCCGGGTCCCTGGCGCTGTGAGGCAGCAGTGCTAACCACTGTGCCACCGTGAATAGTCTTGGAATTCAGGGAGAATCACTCTGTTTCAATTAGGGAGGTATTGACAGTGTTAGATTCATAACTCAACAGCTAAGCTGTCTCTGCGATGTGCTAGCGAAGAATCGCAAAGCCACAAGTTTCTATTCTCTATGTGTCATTCAATCTAAAGAGGGTATTGGTCAATTATTCATCACTTGTACCCTTTTTTTCTGTGGATCCATTACAATGGGGTGCAGCAGAGGGTTGTATTTATTTAGCATTTCAAGAACACCAGGCTTTTCAAAGTGCTTTTCAGCCAATTAAATACTTTTGAAGTGTGATTACTGTTGTAGTGTAGGATTCACTGCAGCCAATTTGCACAGAGCAAGCCCTCGCTAACTGCAATGCGATTGTGACCAGAATGCAGCACTTCCAGTGATGATGTATACCGTGTCACATTATTATATTACACAATTAGAATCTTCAATGTATTCAGTGAGCCTCCATTGTTCCCTGGGGAAGAGAATTCCACAGATTAACGAGCCTCTGCGAGACAAAATTCCTCCTCATCTCCATCTTAAACGGGACATCCCTTATACTGAAGCTATGCCTTCTCTCTCTGAATTCCCTCACAAGGGGAAACACGGTGGCACAGTGGTTAGCACTGCTGCCTCACAGCGCCAGGGACCCGGGTTTGATTCCCGGCTTGGGTCACTGCCTGTGTGCAGTTTGCATGTTCTCCCCGTGTCTGTGTGGGTTTCCTCCGGGTGCTCTGGTTTCCTCCCACAGTCTGAAAGACGTGCTGCTTAGGTGGATTGACCTGAACAGGCGCCGGAGTGTGGCGACGAGGGGAATTTCACAATAACTTCATTGCAGTGTTAATGTAAGCCTTACTTGTAATAACTAAATAAATCATCTTAGCATCTAGCTGTCAAACTCCCTCAGAGTGTCAATTCCATAATGATACCTGCCTTCATATAGCGTTCCAAAGATGTGCGGGTTGGGTGGATTGGTTATGCTAATTGCTCCTTAGTGTCAGGGAGATTAGCAGGGTAAACAGAACGTGGGGTTATGGGAATAGAGCCTGGATGGGATTGTGGACTCCTTTTGTGCTGTAGGGATTCTACGGGTGGAATTTTCCCGTCCTACCCGCCACAGGAATTGTAGCGGATGGGACGCGGACCACGCAAAGGTCTGCTGACCTCGGGCAGGATTTTCCAGTCTTGAGGAGAACACTGTCGGAAAATCCCGCCCTACGATTCAATAAGACCTCAGGAGGATATACCACGCAATTTTGATCTCTCTGTTTTAAGAAGAGGCCACAGAGTGAGAAGTCAAAGTTGACTACTTGGGACTTCTCCCTTGCAAGAATACTTGAGGGATGATTCAATGTAAGCCTTCAGATTGTGAGGGGTTTTGAGAATTTGGAACCAGATAAGTATTTCTACCATGCATGAAATTCAAATATTTTCAAATTAAGCCTGAATAAAATCAAGTGGAAAATTGGGAAACTTTTTTGATATGTTAAAGTGTGATAAGTCTGTGGAATAGACGGTGAAACAAGAAGTTATGATGGTGTTCAAGAAGTGAACTGACATGTTGCTGCCGGCACACACGATTCAAGATTATTAGATTTCTAACTGCATCAAAGGTAATTTTGTGTGAAGTTGGATCAACCAATGGTCTACATCTCCTGAAACACCTTTAGTGCGTTCCGTACATCCTATAGTAATGAGGGGATTCAGCCACCGAACTGGAAAGTTAACTTTTCACAGACATTTCAATTGATTGAAAACTGAAAAACATTATTCTCTCAATCTCAAACCAAAGCTAAATATCTGATTTTCCCTCCAATTTCACTACTCATAAACAAGCTGGAAAATTCAACCTATCATAGGAAGCATTCTTTCTGGTTGTATCACAGCTTGATATAGCTCCTGCTCTGACCAAATCCGCAAGGAACTACAACGGGTCGTGAATGTAGCCCAGTCCATCACGTAAAGCAGCCTCCCATCCATTGACTCTGTCTACACTTTCCGCTACCTCAGAAAAGCAGCCAGCATAATCAAGAACCCCACGCACCCCGGACATTTTCTCTTCCACCTTCTTTCATCGGGAAAAAGATACGAAAGTCTGAGGTCACATACCAACCGACTCAAGAACAGCTTCGTCCCTGCTGCTGTCAGACTTTTGAATGGACCTACCTTATATTAAGTTGATCTTTCTCTACACCCTAGCTATGACTGTAACACTACATTCTGCACTCTCTCCATTCCTTCTCTATGAACGGTATGTTTTGTCTGTATCGTGTGTAAAAATAATACTTTTCATTGTATCCCAATACATGTGACAATAATAAATCAAACACCTTATCCAGATATTTGACAACCAGACTGTTTCCCTAGTTGCTTTCTGTTCTATAAGCTATGTGAGAACATGAAATTCTGATTGAAGCATTGATAACTGGAGATAAAGCATTTCATCATGTGTTTGTGTCAACTCGATCGTCATTTGCGAAGGGAATTCAAAGTTTAACAAAAGGAAACAATTTTTTTTTGGTAATTAACAGCAAAGGAATGTTTTGGTTTCTTGTAATGGTGTTCTGAGGACAACACTGAATTAAAAAAAAGGGACTGGGATATTCCTCTGATACAGGTAAAGAATTTAGATGCCCTACTGCTCTAATTAAGACTCTACTGATAGATTTCACTAGACCTGACCAAAATCATAGAGCGAAAGATTGAGTTGAGGCCTTGAATAGATTAATAATAATCAGTACCAGAAACCTCCTAATAATGATTTACATACCAGCAAAGCGAAATGGAATTAAGCCTCTAATAAGGAGCTTGAATTCTCTCAAGCTAATTGTATGTTAGCTGTGACTCAACCATTCGTGTGCTCACCTCTGCATCAGAAGGTTGTGGGTTCAAGTCCCACTCCGATACTTGAGCGCAGTAATCAAGGCTGATACTCCAGTCTAGTACTTCAGGAATATTGAGCTGTTGGAGGGGTCACCTCCCAAGCGAGATGTTGAATTGTCTTTTATTTGTGGATAAAATACTTGTCCACGTTCAGCTAATAAATTCTTTAACATTTTGAAGAACGGATTCTGAGCCTTCCCAAAACCGGAAAGAAATTAGCATTTCTCTCAATTCTAATGTATCAACACCAACTCTCATAGCATTCTTTGAAACCTTCATTAAGAATGATCAAATCAAACAACATTCCAAGTGTAAATTGATTGATTTCTAGTCTCTACAGGTGTCGAGGGGTATGGGGAGAGTACGGGAGTATGGTGTTGAGAAAAAGGATCAGCCATGATCATGTTGAATAGTGCAACATGCTTGAAGGGCTGAATGGCCTACTCCTGCTCCTAGTTTCTAAGTCATATCATTGATTTTTCATAGATGGGAAAGTAAAACCTTCTTTGAATTATGTTTAATATATTTTTTCATTCAGTTTTCTTTAGTAATTGCTGTTACATGTCACATACAAATTCTTTTGTTGTCAGGTTATTGAATATAGTCTTTGTGTAATCTTTGTTTCTCAGTATTGTCATACTTTATCCCATTGCTAAACCACTTTAGGTGCCAATGAACAACATTCATTTAAGAAGATCATCCTTATTACTTCTCAATTTTTGAGTTATTGTCCAACAACTAAACAATGTTGCTTTCCCTACCTGAGTCAAAACATTAATGAATATTGCAAACAGGACTGATCCCTGGGAGAATTAATTGGTTACAGTTAACCAATTAGAACAATTACTATTGATATCTAATCTGTTTCCTATTATCGAACCAATTAGGAATCCTATTTACAACTTTATCATGGATCTCGTTCTGTCTCACTCCAGTTGCAAGACTTCTGTGAAGGGTCTTATCCAACACTTTCCCACCACCTTGAACTTCATTGACCAATTGCAGGACATCCTCAAAGAATTCAGCTACATTAATTCGGAATCAATCCTGCACAAACCCACTTGGTTTGAATGTATCCATTTTATTCCCACCAATTGTTCTTAAGTTACTTTTACTAACCTCCCTGTAACTTGCTTCTGGTGAGGAAGCAGTGGCATAGTGGCAGTAGGAACTAGGAGCAGAAGTTGGCAAATTCAACCCTTCGAGCCTGCTCCGCCATTCAATCAGATCATGGCTGACCTCTGGATAAAAGCAAATTACTGCGGATGCTGGAATCTGAGAATTGAGCTTTGACAAAGGGTCATCTGGACTCGAAACGTCAGCTCTTTTCTCTCCTTACAGATGCTGCCAGACCCGCTGAGATTTTCCAGCATTTTCTCTTTTGGTTTCAGATTCCAGCATCCGCAGTAATTTGTTTTTATCCATGGCTGATCTCTCCCTGGTCTCAAATCCACCCCCCCCCCCCCCCCCCCCCCACCTGTTCCCCATATCCCTCTTTCCCTTTTTTTATTAGGAATATATTTATCCTCTTCTCGAAACCATTCAATGATTCAGACTCCACCGCGCTATGGGGCAGCGAGTTCCACAAATTCACCACCCTCTGCGAGAAGTAGTTCCTCCTCATCTCAGTTTTAAATCTACCGCCTCTCAACCTATACCTGTGACCTCTTGTTCTAGATTGTCCCATAAGAGGAAACATTTGGTCTACATTTACTTTATCAATCCCTTTTAAAATTTTATATACCTCGATCGCATCCCCTCTCATTCTTCTAAACTCCAGCGAGTACAAGCCCAAACTGTTTAATCTCTCCTCATACGTCAACCCTTTCATCCCCAGAATCAATCTGGTGAACCTCCTCCGAACTGCCTCCAATGTCACAACATCCACATCCACTGGACTAGTAATCCAGATACCCAGGTAATGCTTTGGTGATCCAGGTTCGAATCCCACCACGGCAGATGGTGAAATTTGAATGAGTAAAATTCTGGAATTAAGAGTCTACTGATGACCATGGAACTACTGTCGATTGTTGTAAAAACACATCTGGTTCACCAATGTCCTTTGGGGAAGGAAATCAGCTGTCCTCAGCCAGTCTGGCCTACATGGACTGCAGAGCCACAGCAATGTTGTTGATTCTTAAATAAATGCAGGCCCAGCCAGCAATGCCCACATCCCATGAATAAATAAAAAATAATCCTTTAGGTTTCTGTATTTGCATGAAGGAGGACATAAAGCAGATTGACATCTTATGCTCTTGGAAAATGGTTCCTATTTTAAAGTAAAGTAAAGTTTATTTATTAGTCACAAGTAGGCTTGCATTAACACTGCAATGGAGTTACTGTGAAAATCCCCTAGTTGCCACATTCCGGTGCCTGTTTGGGTACACTGAGGGAGAACTTAGACTGGCTAATTCACCTAACCTGCACATCTTTGGACTGTGGGGGGGAAACTGGAGCACCTGGAGGAAACCCACACAGACGGGCGGCACGGTAGCACAGTGGTTAGCACTGCTGCTTCACAGCTCCAGGGACCTGGGTTCGATTTCCGGCTTGGGTCACTGTCTGTGTGGAGTTTGTACATTCTTCTCGTGTCTGCGTGGGTTTCCTCCGGGTGCTCCGGTTTCCTCCCACAGTCCAAAGATGTGCGGGTTAGGTTGATTGGCCATGCTAAAATTGCCCCTTAGTGTCCTGGGATGCGTCGATTAGAGGGATTAGCGGGTAAAATATGTAGGGATATGGGAGTAGGGCCTGGGTGGGATTGTTGTCGGTGCAGACTCGATGGGCCGAATGGCCTCTTTCTGCACTGTAGGGGTTTCTATGATTTCTATGATTTACACGGGGGAACATGCAGAATCCGCACAGATAGTGATCCAAGCCCAGAACCGAACCTGTGTCCCTGGTGCTGTGAAGCAGCAGTGCTAACCACTGTGTCTCCGTGCTGCCCCAGTGATCCACAAGTGATAGTTTGGCATCAATACTAGACAAGGGTGATCTTTGTACGTATGAGTGGTTTGTAGTTGGGTGCAGGCGATGTAGAGGGAGGGAGGGTGTCGGGGTTTTGTTTGATTAATATGGACCAAGTTTCCCTGCATGGTGTGGAGTTTTGCATCCACAATGGGCATCTTTTCTTCTGTACAGGTTCCTCACCCGAAGGTCTGGAGCCAAGCCGGTTAGAGAGATGATCAAAGCTTGGTCAAATTGATAGGCTTTTAGGGGCATCTTAAATGGAGGAAAGAAAGATAGAGATTGGGAGAGATTCAGGGAAAGAATTCCACAGCTTAGGAGTTGGGCAGCTGTAGGCCTTACCACCAATGCTGGAGCAATTCAAATCGGAGGTCGTAGAGATGCTAGAATCAAAGAGGGTGAGAAGCAATCTGGAGGAGGCAATGGGGGGGTGGGGGGGGGTGGAGGAGTGGGCGGAGGGGAGGCTACTGCTGTGTAAATGTGAGTGCGGAAGGAAGGGGTCTGTATCTTGACTGTGCAGTGGGGTGCGATTCCTGATCCCAGGAGCAGGAGAGAGGTCCCAGGGGGAGGGCAGGGACCTATTGACATGGAAAATGATAAGCTAGGGATGAAGCATTTCTGTTCCTGTTAGTTCACAAGCAGAGCTGTCGGGGCACTGAATTCTCTCCTAAAAGGTGCCCTTTGCTCCCTTGAACTCCTGAGCTTTCAGAGGTCAGCAAAATTGAGAGGGTCAGTGGGCTAAACCAGTACAATAGTTTACCAATTTCACTATAACATTTAAATAGCCAGACCAAATTCTGAGAGTGGGTTAATTGCTTATTAGCCTCTGTCGGATAGAGAAGTAAACTGGTTGCAACTAGGTTTAGATTTGAGATTTTTAACATTTTTATAGGACACCCAACCCCAACATTAGCATTTTGGAGTTAAAAGTTATCCTCTTTAAATCTGGAGTCAGGTCCTGATGTGACTGGGATGGAGCATTGTGAGGACCTCTTGTGGGTGCTGTCTTGTGTTTGATACTGTATTCCAGTGGAACTCTAGTGCAGTGTAAAAGCCAGTTTAGACATTGGTGAGGAGTTCCTGCAGACATCTTCCTAGAGTATTACGCTTAATGTTCTGAGTTAGTGAACACTTATGTCTGCACTCTCAAAATATTTATCATTTACCACCCTGAAACAGATCTCCCTCTTGCTTAGATTTGAGGACAGGCTGTGATTCAGTCACTTCCAGACTGGAATCAATTTAGTGGATACTAGTTCCAAACTAGTATTGACAGTGTAAATGCTGCCCAAACTAATTTCAGGTATGTCTGAATCGAAAATCTAATTTTACATTGAAATAGATGCATAGTGGGAAAGTGAACAGGCCGTATTAAGTTATCTCCAAACTCACAAAGTAATAAAGTTGTAAATTTCTGTATGTCACAGACTATGACAGCTCACGGTCCCTTCTTTGGCAAGAAACGGTTGTGGGGAAAATTAGTTTGCAATTGGTACAGCCCCAAAATCAGAAGTAATAAATATCAAACTGTATAATCTTTCACAATTTGTGTTTGTGCAACATCTCACAACAGATTTGCAACTTCTTACAGTTTGAATAGTTTTTATTTACTGGTGATACTGACATGTTCTTCATAGAATCCCTACCGTGCAGAAGGAGGCCATTAGGCCCATCAAGTCTGCACCGACTGCAATCCCACCCAGGCCCCATTCCCGCAACCCCACTTATTTACCCTGCTAATCCACTGACTAGGGCCAATTTAGCATGGCCAATCAACCGAACCCACACATCTTTGGACTGTGGGAGGAAACCGGAGCACCCGGAGGAAACCCACGCAGACATGGGGAGAAAGTGCAAACGCCACACAGACAGTGACCCGAGGCCAGAATTGAACCTGGGTCCCTGGTGCTGTGAGGCAGCAGTGCTAACCACTGTGCCACCGTTTCTTTGAAACTGTTGATCCATGAGGATGGTGCCAGGACTAGCCGGCCTGAGTTATAGAGAGAGGTTGACCAGGCTAGGACTTTATTCCTTGGAGCATAGGAGAATGAGGGGTGAACTTATTAAGATGTATAAAATCATGAGGGGCATAGATAGGATGAACGCACATACGCTGGAATTTTACCACCCCGCCTGCCATAGGAATCAGAACGGGCGAGGGGCGGACAAAGGGAAGGTTTGTTGACCTCAGGCAGGATTTTACAGTTTTGGGGAAAGCGCGGCCATAATATCCCACCCATTGTCTTTTTCCCAGGGAAGGGAAATTGAAAACTAGACGGCGTAGGTTTAAGGTGAGAGGGGAAAGATTTAAAAGGGACACGAGGGGCAACTTCTTCACACAGAGGGTGGTTTGTATATGGAATGAGCTGCCAGAGAAAGTGGTTGAGGCGGGTACAATAGAAACATTTAAAAATCATTTGGATAAGTACATGGATAGGAAAGGATTAGAGGGATATGGGCCAAAGGCAGGTAATTGGGACTAGCTGGGAGGGCACCATGGTCAGGATGGGTCGATTGGGCTGAAGGGCCTGTTTCCATGTGGTATTGTTCTAGGGCGCTATAACTGGTAAGTTACAGGCTCAAAGGCAAATGACCTACCTGATTAACACCGATCTTGAAAACCTTTGTATGAGAGATGAAACAAAGAAATTATGGTATTATATTAAAATTAAAAACTAATTGGCAAAAATAAATTAAAATAAGGGTTGTTAATAAGTGGTAAAGGTATCTTTTATAAATTATATCATCTTAGTCTCATAATAGGACACTTTAACTACACTAGGTTACTTTGAAAAAACTATGTGAAAATGATGATTTTCCATCATTTACTTTTCTAAAACCTCTAAACAGCAGTGCTTCCGAGTTTTTAAAATGTAGAAAACCTCCAGAATTTGAAGTTGCTTTGTGGCACGGACACTGCAGCAATTATCTCCTGTAGCTAGATGGCTTGTGTGCTAATCTCGCTTTGCCTTGGCTGGAGCTGTGCGCAGTTAATGGGGACCTCTGCTGTTTGAGATCCATCTGAACACACTGGAATTTAAGTGGGGTAAACCTCTGCAGCTGAAGCTCTAGCCTAGTTTTCCTAATGATGCATAACATGTGTAGTTTCTGTCATTTTTGTTTTAAAAGCCATGGTTCAGTTTACTTTGTCAGTCTCCGAATTTAACCTCACCCCTCAGCGAGAAAGATGGAATCTTTGGAGTCACAGCTCTTATCAGAAAATCCCTACAGCGCAGAAGGAGGCCATTTGGCCCATCGAGCGTGCACCGACAACAATCCCACCGAGGCACTATCCCCTTAACCCCGTGTACTTGCCCTACTTGTCCCCCTGCCACTAAGGGGCAATTTAGCATGGCCAATCAACCTAACCTGCAGATCTTTGGACTGTGGGGGGAAACCCACGCAGACACGGGGAGAACGTGCAAACTCCACACAGACAGTCACCCAAGGTTGGAATTGAACCCGGGTCCCTGGAGCTGTGAGGCAGCAGTGCTAACCACTGTGCCACCGTGCTACCCTTGATGTGTGATTTATTTTTGTAGAAGGTACATTCTTGCAGGAAAGAAGCGGCCAGGGAGCAATTTAATAAGTTCTGTCACATGTCAGTATCACAGTCTGGTCAATTACAGCTCAAATTATTCAAATTGCATTTCAATACATTTGCTGTTATCTATGCGGTCAATTTTAGAATGTTTTTTTAACAAACACATCAATAAATTTCTATAATATTTATTTTTTAAAACCATGATCATTAAGCTTAAAATAATTAGCTTGTTGTTAATAACTATAACTATTAGTATAACTTGCTAATAATTACCTAATTAACTAATAGCTTGAATTGGTTTTTGCTCTTTCTGTAATTAGTTAGCCCCTTTGTTTTAGAACATAGATATTCAGAAATTCTCAGTAAAAGTTTGCAGTGGAGTGTGAGAGTTTGAAGGGCTGAGAGAGTTTGGTGTGGGGGGGAGGGAGGGAGGTACTTCTTTGTTTTTTTGAACCTTTTTCATCCTGTAGGAATTGATACTTTCTTTACCACGGGGGAAGGAGTGGGTTGTGTGATGAGTCCCTGGTGAGCAACCACTAGTGGTTAAGGTCTATTCATAGAGTCATAGAGGTTTACAGCATGGAAACAGGCCCTTCAGCCCAACTTGTCCATCCTGCCTTTTCTTTTTACCACTAAGCTAGTCCCAATTGCTTGCATTGGACCCATATCCCTCTAAACCCATCTTACCCAGGTAAACTGTCTAAATGCTTTTTAAAAGACAAAATTGTACCCGCCTCGACTACGACCTCTGGCAGCTTGTTCCAGACACTCACCACACTCTGTATGAAAAAATTGCCCCTCTGGACCGTTTTGTATCTCCGCCCCCTCTTTATGAAAAATGTTAACTATCTACCTTATCTCTGCCTCTCATTATTTTATAGACCTCTATAAGATCACCTAAAAGCCTCCTACATTACAGGGAAAAAAGTCCCAATCTATCCAGCCTCTCCTTGTAACTCAAACCATCAAGTCCCGGGAGCATCCTAGTAAATCTTTTCTGCACTCTTTCTAGTTTAATAATGATAGGGCTACCAGAGCTGCACACTGTATTCCAAGTGTGGCCTTACTAACGTCCTATTAGTACTATACTAAAAATAGTACAGCAATTTATGGTAAGATTCACAAAATACATAAAAGAAAATAAATAATTGAATGGAATAATTGAGTAATTTATCATAGCACATAGGCATGGCAGGAAGGATGATGTGCCATGGATGCAGCACGTGGGAGCTCCTGGATACCAGTGTGATCTGGGGAAAACATATGTGCAGTACGTTTCTGTGCCTTAAGGAGATCTGGCTCAGAGTCATTGAGTAGGAGGCTGAGCTGCAGACACTGCAATGCATCAGGGAGTGGGAGAGCTACCTGGATGGTGTGTGCTAGGAGGCTGTTTTTGGAAACATTTACCAGTTCTCAACTGAACCCTACTTGTAGAGATTTGTCACTCATTGGATTTTGGTATTTGGAAAGGATGTGCTCCGGCATTCTTTACAAAAACATTATTTTGTTCTTTCTCTAATTTGGGCTTACTTAATCGACAATTACCCCTCTCTCTGCCCCAATAGTGCAACCATATCCTGCCTGGATCTCTGGACAAGTAGAAACAACAGGAGGTGAATTTTATAACCATCCCCCACCTCCCCCCGGCATATTAGAAACCAAGGTTGCTCGTAAAATAAAGTGTTTGCCTTCGCATCACCTTCCCGCTCATCCCCAACCAGTCTCTCATATTACAGAGGGCAAGGAGGTCCTCACATGGCCTGCCAACCTCAGGCCTGAGGCTAGCACTGTGATGCGCGACAATCAAGCACGTGGAACCAAGGCTTCGATATTGAAGGCTTTTATTGTGTAACAATGGAACTACTAACACGAATACACCAGTTCAGACTGAAGGGGTCCTGCCGGAGCAGAGGGTCTTATACCTCGCCACCGAGGCGGGGCCCCACTGGAATGTGCCATGATAACACTTATAACAGGTAAACACCCTAACCCAACAACATTGTACAACTCCCACAGTAACAACACCCTAGCCCAACAGTAACATAATAACAACCCCCAGTGGTAACCAACGATGGTTCACCACATTCACCCCTCCTTTAAAAACAAAAGGCGGCGGGGTGCAGAAAAAAACAGGTCATATATACAGAATTCACAAGTCCAGACGGTCTGGAGGACCGCACCGACGCTGTGATCTCCTCAACACCGGTTGCGAAACCGGAGCAGGTGCTTGCGGTGGCGTTCTCTCCAAAACAACGTCCGGCTGTCCCCTCAAGGACTCCCGGGCCGGTTGGCCCTGGTGAGGCGATGGTGCAGGGGATCCTGGAACCTTCGGTGGTGGCGCCGATCTCCGAGTCTCAGGCAAGCTGTACATGGGAGTAGAACTGTTATGCACTGGTCCCGGTGCTGACCGCGCCACGTCTGGGGAAGCAATGAGGAGTAGTGGATTTGTGACAGGGGGAATAGGAGCGACAGGAGTTGCTACGTCCCCTGCGGGCGCCAGGTCTCGAATGGAGACAGTGTCCTCTCGCCCGTCAGGATATGCCACATAGGCATACTGAGGGTTGGCGTGGAGGAGTTGGACCGGTTCGACCAAGGGGTCGGACCTGCGAGCCCTCACATGTCGCCGCAGAAGGACGGGTCCTGGGTACGTCAACCAGGCTGGCAATGAGATCCCCGAGGACGACTTCCGAGGGAATGAGAACGTCCTCTCGTGGGGAGTAGCATTGGTTGCCGTACACAGGAGGGAGCGGATAGAATGGAGCGCATTTGGAAGGACCTCCTGCCAATGGGAGACTGGAAGGCCCCTGGATTTCAGTGCCAGTAGGACAGCCTTCCAGACTGTAGCATTCTCCCTTTCCACCTGTCCGTTACCCCTAGGGTTGTAGCTCGTGGTTCTACTAGAGGCAATCCCGAATGAGAGCAGGAATTGCCTCAAGTCGTTGCTCATGAACGACGAGCCCCTGTCGCTATGAATGTAGCAGGGGTACCCGAACAGGGTAAAAAGCTCACTGAATGCCTTGATGACGGTGGCAGTCGACGTGTCCGCACAGGGGACAACAAACGGGAACCGGGAGTACTCGTCTATTATGTTGAGGAAATAGACGTTCCGGTCCGTTGAGGGAAGGGGGCCCTTAAAATCCACACTCAGCCTCTCAAAAGGGCGAGTGGCCTTGACCAATTGTGCCCGGTCTGGTCGATAAAAGTGTGGTTTGCATTCTGCGCAAATCCGACAGCTTCTCGTCACTGACCTGACATCCTCCACCGAGTAGGGCAGGTTGCGGGCTTTGACAAAATGGTAGAGTCTGGTGACTCCAGGATGACACAGATCATTGTGGAGGGCCTTCAAGCGGTCCTCCTGCATGATGGCGCATGTTCCGCGCGAGAGGGCATCCGAGGGCTCATTGAGCTTCCCTGGACGATACATAATATCGTAATTATAGGTGGAGAGCTCAATTCTCCACCGCAAGATCTTATCGTTCTTGATCTTGCCCCTCTGCGTGTTGCTGAACATAAACGCCACGGATCGTTGATCCGTGATCAGGGTGAACCGCTTCCCCGCCAGGTAATGGCGCCAGTGTCTGACTGCCTCCACAATGGCCTGAGCCTCCTTCTCCACCGCTGAGTGCCGAATTTCGGGGCCTTGAAGGGTGCGGGAAAAGAACGCGACGGGCCTGCCTGCCTGGTTTAGTGTGGCGGCTAGGGCGAAATCAGATGCATCACTCTCCACCTGGAAAGGGATGGATTCATCCACCGCGTGCATCGTGGCTTTCGAGATGTCGCTTTTCAAAGCCTTGAAGGCCAATTGGGCCTCCGGCGTAAGTGGGAAGGTCGTGGACTTGATGAGCGGACGAGCTTTGTCCGCGTAGTTGGGGACCCACTGCGCATAGTACGAAAAGAATCCGAGGCATCTCCTCAGTGCTTTCGTGCTAGCGGGCAAGGGAAGTTCAGTAAGGGGGCGCATACGGTCTGGATCAGGGCCAATGACCCCGTTTTCCACCACGTATCCGAGGATGGCTAACCTGCGCGTACGGAATACGCACTTCTCCCTGTTATAGGTCAGGTTCAGGCGAGATGCAGTGCGCAGAAAGTGTTGGAGATTCGTGTCGTGGTCCTGCTGGTCATGGCCGCAGATGGTGACGTTATCCAGGTACGGGAAGGTAGCCCGCAACCCGTTCTGGTCCACCATTCGGTCCATAGCACGCTGGAAGACCGAGACCCCATTGGTGACACCAAATGGAACCCTGAGGAATTGGTATAGACGACCATCCGCCTCAAAAGCCGTGTATTGTCGGTCCTCTGGGCGGATGGGGAGTTGATGGTAGGCGGACTTAAGGTCTATGGTAGAGAACACTCGGTACTGCGCAATCTGATTGACCATATCAGAAATGCGCGGGAGAGGATACGCATCCAGCTGCGTATAACGATTAATGGTCTGACTATAGTCGATGACCATCTGAGGTTTGTTCCCGCTTTTGACTACCACGACCTGCGCTCTCCACGGACTAGCACTGGCCTGTATGATCCCTTCCTTGAGGAGCCGCTGAACCTCAGATCTAATAAAGATCCGGTCCTCAGCGCTGTAACGCCTACTTTTAGTAGCGATGGGCTTGCAGCCTGGTACCAGATTCTTAAAGAGGGATGGTGTAGTGATTTTCAGAGTGGAAAGATTGCATGCGGGGCGCTTTGTGCAATTTGGAGGCTGCGGCTGATTCCCTACTGCCAGTGAAGGGAGTGGCCCACCGTACTGTAGGATCACACTCTTCATGTGGACCATAAAATTTAGTCCGAGGAGAATTGGCGCACAAAGGTGAGGTAACATAAGGAGCCTGTATTGCTCGTAAATTGTGCCCTGTACCTCAAGAGTTACCATACATCGTCCTTGGATCGGTACAGACCGGGACCGTGATGCCATGGAAATTGTCTGCTTGGCAGGGAGAACCCGGAGTCCACACCTTTTAGCAGTTTCAGGGTGTATGAAACTTTCGTTGCTCCCACTGTCAAACAGACAATTCACAGTTCGACCATTTACCTTTATATCCATCATGGAATTCTCAAGCCTGTGGTGCTTAGTCTGGTCCAGGGAGATCGACGCCACCGTTGGCCCCTGGGCGTCACTGCATGCCGCCGATGTTGATGCTGAGGACCCCTGCTGGTCGCTCCTAGTCGTCGTGGACCATGATGGCCGCCCCCATGAATCGCACGTGGGCGAGGGCGCCAAACGCAGCGACTCCTGGTGGTCTTCCTCCTCCTCCGTCAGCCACGATGGCGCCGTCCTGGGTTCGCACGTGGTCGGACCTCGTGGGTACTGCGACGCCGAAGGAAATTGTCTCCGTTCTGGAGGGTTACAAGCTGCACTGCCGTTTTTAGACTTCGACCTGCAGACTTTACCGTAGTGGTCTTTTTTACCGCACTGGCTGCAGATAGCCGTTCTTGCCGGACACTGTTGCCGTGGATGCTTGGCCCCACCACAAAAATAGCATCGCTGGCCACCTGGAGCTGCCGCCGTCGTCGGATCGATCTGGGAGCGCGGGTTAGCGGGGCGAGGAGGGAGCTGAGCTTGCTCCTGCCACGTTGACTGCACGTGGTCCTCGGGGTACAGCGCCAAGCTTTTCGACGCCGCTTCCAGCATCTCAGCCATCTCCATCGCTTGGGTCAAGTCGAGGTTCCCCTTTTCCAGCAATTTAAGCCTGATGTACGAGGACCCTACCCCTGCTACGAACGCGTCTCGGGCGAGGTCGTACATATATTGTTCGGCTGATACGTCTTTACAATCGCAACCCCTGGCAAACTGCAGGAGCTCATTGGCGTAGTCCTCCATGGTTTCGCCCGACTGCCGACGTCGTGTAGCGAGGAGGTAACGAGCGTGTATCTCGTTGGGTGGTTTCGTGTATCGTTTCTTCAGGAGCTCGACGGCCCTTGGGTAAGTGGGAGCCGCACGAATCGCGAGATAAATCGTGTCGCTTACCCTTGCGTGGAGGACTTGGAGTTTGGCACTGTCTGTAGTGATAGCTACAGAGGCAGCCAGGTAGTCTTCGAAACACTTCCACCAGTGGTCGAAGGTGTTAGCGGCACCGACCGCACGTGGGTCCAGCGCCAGACGATCTGGTTTTAAGATCTGTTCCATACTCTTTTTTTTGTACAGCTGAGAGTTTTCTGTTACACAATAAAATTGATGCGCGACAATCAAGCACGTGGAACCAAGGCTTCGATATTGAAGGCTTTTATTGTGTAACAATGGAACTACTAACACGAGTACACCAGTTCAGACTGAAGGGGTCCTGCCGGAGCAGAGGGTCTTATACCTCGCCACCGGAGGCGGGACCCCACTGGGATGTGCCATGATAACTCTTATAACAGGTAAACACCCTAACCCAACAACATTGTACAACCCCCACAGTAACAACACCCTAGCCCAACAGTAACATAATAACAACCCCCAGTGGTAACCAACGATGGTTCACCACACACTGCTTCCTCACAGCGCCAGGGACCTGCGTTCAATTCCTGGCTTGGGTCACTCTCTGTGCGGAGTCTGCACGTTCTCCCTGTATCTGTGTGGGTTTCCTCCGGGTGCTCCGGTTTCCTCCCACAGTCTTGGCCATGCTAAATTCTCCCTCTGTATACCCGAACAGGCGCCGGAGTGTGGCGACTAGGGGATTTTCACAATAACTTCATTGCAATGTTAATGTAAGCCTACTTATGACACTAATAAATAAACTTTAACAAAACTTTAAAACATATGGCAGACGATGGCAGGTAACCTCAACAGTTCTCACTGATGGTGGGGGGAGGAGGGATCCTCTCTGCTCATTGGAGGCATTCGGTCAAGAGCAAACGCCACCTTCAACCTGCCCTCATGACCTCTCAAACCTGTCCCAGTCAGACCTGACAGGCCAGGTCCATCCAGAATCTCACTTTACTATTAGTCTGGGAGCCATTGGTTGTATTTCTTGTGGACTGCCCGTAGTTGCAACTGTGGTCATTGTTTGACTGAGGTGCCAGTTACTCCGAATGGATGGCAGCACTCTCCGGAGGTTGGGGATGGAAGTTCCACTCCGGAACAATTCAGGCTGCTGGCAGCTGAGGGGAAGCCGGGTTTCGAGTGGGTGAGCTGTTTGGCTGACTTTTCGGTTCAGGGAAGGTTGGAAATACGCCACCCCATTAAATCCAGCCCAATAATGAACCAAAACACTTTCACTGTCAGTGTATGTAACTGGGTGCTGAGTGGAATTGAAAGAACATTCAAATAAAATTTGAACTTGTTCTATTCTGGTATTGCTTTAGTGATACATCAGCTCTGCAGAAAGAGTGAAAAATAAATGAAAAGATGTTTTAGTGACAAGTTAATAGTCAAGTCAAGTATAGTCTAATTGTGAAGGTCTCTGTCACTCATGGCACTGTGAGATACCTTTACTTTGATGCTCAGTAAGTAGGATGGGGGATTTTCTCACCTTGAGATGAATGTAATCTGTCTGGCTCATTAACCTTTACACTGGATAACTCTGAATGTGACGCTCATATTCTCATTCCTAAGATCTGACTCAAACGATAATCAGTGCGAAAGGCCTAATTGCTGTGGAAAAGAAGCAATCCTGTTGTATAGCTGTATCTGTCAGTATTTATTTAATTGTACAAATGTTACTATATATCTATATGTTATAATTCGTATAGGAAATTCTATCTCACAACATCTCTGTATCTCTGTGTGGAGTTTGCACATTCTCCCCGTGTCTGCGTGGGTTTCCTCCGGTTTCCTCCCACAAGGTGTGCGGGTTAGGTTGATTGGCCATGCTGAATTGTCCCTTTAGGATTAGCAGGGTAATATGTGGGGTTACGAGAATATGGCCTGGATGGGATTGTTGTTGGTGCAGGCTCGATGGGCCGAATGGCCTCCTTCTGCACTGCAGGGATTCTATGATTCAATGATTCTAATAAAAATTATTGTTTGAAAGTCATTGATGCAAGAAAGGGGCCCAGAATGAAAGCTGCTTGAGGTGCATACATTGTTGTAAATATCAAATGAGTTAAATTAGATTAAATGCTTCCAAAACAGATGCGCTAATTTGGGATCCTCCATATTGTTCCATTTGCTTCTAATGTTCAAAAATTTAATTTTCTGTTGCCTCTTTGTAAAGCAACAGATTATTACAAGTACGAAGTTTGTGCAGAGCGGCTTTGAGAGAAGACGATTCCTGAGAGATAAATCCAAATCCCTCAAAAGTTCCTTTTAATATTTTACTGCTCTGAAAGTTGGATGTTTCAGTGACCGCTGGAGCTCGTCAGGAAAGGCTGTGCTGAATTTTACAGCTGAACACGAACACAGAAGGAAGAATAGCATTTAGATAGTTACATGGGTACGATGGGTATAGAGGGAAATGGGCCAAATGCGGGCAATTGGGATTAGCTTAGGGGTTTTTAAAAAAAAGGGTGGCATGGACAAGTTGGGCCAAAGGGCCTGTTTCCATGCTGTAAACCTCTATGACTCTATGACTCTATAATAGTGATGTGTAAGACTCAAAGCTGATGCATTGCATTCAATGTTCAAGTTTCCTAAACAAGGTGGGTTCTGGATATTCAAAATCTGAAGCAATATGAATTTCTTGCCGATTTTGAAGGATTCACAGTTTGAAGTACCAGTTTGTTACAATAAGTTTAAGATTATTTAAGTTTATTGATTTATTGTCATAAGTAAGGCTTACATTAACATTGCAATGAAGTTACTGTGAAGATCTCCCAGTCACCGCACTCCAGCGCCTGTTCGGGTACACTGAGGGAGAATTTAGCACGGCCAATGCACCCTAACCAGCACGTCTTTCAGACTCTGGAGGAAACTGGAGCATCCGGAGGAAACCCGCGCAGACACAGGGAGAAGGTACTAACTCCACACAGACAGTGACCCAAACCGGGAATCGAACCCTTGACCCTGGCGCTGTGAGGCAGCAGTGCCAACCGCTGCGCCACCATGCCACCCATAGTGCCAAATTTTGTGCAGTTGCGGCCCCCTTGCATTATCTGTTGCTTTGAAAGGTGTTACAGTCTGACAGACATCTTGGTCGGAATTCTCCAACCTCGCCCATGGCTGGGATTCTCCAGTCTCGCTGCAGTGAATGGAATTTTGGCTGAGTGTCAAATTTTCCGTTCTCGCTGGCAGCAGTGGTGGGGTGTACAACATTGGAGAACTCTGGCCTTTGTGTTTCTTCTTTTGATTTGCATCTGGGACATCTCTGATGAAAATGTCCACATTCTAATGTATCTGGTCTTCTAATTTATTTATTATTAATCACAAGTAAGGCTTACATTAACACAGCAATGAAGTTACTGTGAAATTCCCCTAGTCGCCACAATCTGGCACCTGTTCCAGTCAATCCACCTAACCAGCACGTCTTTTGGACTGTGGGAGGAAACCGGAGCACCCGGAGGAAACCCACGCAGACACGGGGAGAACATGCAGACTCTGCACAGACGGTGACCCAAGCCAGGAATCGAACCTGAGTCCCTGGCGCTGTGAAGCAGCAGTGCTAACCACTGTGCTACCGTGCCGTCCCCATTATACTGCCTGGTCTCATGACTTTAGTTTCTTTGCTTCCCTCCCACAGCTGTGTCACGCACGCAGGGAAAGGGGAATTTTAGCTTGTAAGAGCTGGATGAGGGGTGGGCGTCAGTGCACGCAGGTAATTAAAGCAGCAAGATCGATACTGGCATATCGGTAAACCAACATGGTTCTGTTCACTTCCACATTTGTATGTTTGGAGACATGCCCACGAGGCAGGTACCCAGTGATTATAATATATAAAATGTCAACATGTGAGTTTCCGAGCTGAAACTTGCCAGGGTCAGCAAGGTGAGAGGACAGAGTTGGCAGAACGGTGAAATTGACAAGCTGGGAAATCGCCAGATACTGAACCAGGATATCTGCTTCCACATCGAAACAAAAAGCTTTTCATTCATTGGTCTTGTCCTGAGAGAGTGCTTTCTTTGCTTTGGATGCAATTGCCATCACTTTGGAGGTGATTCCTACAATCCTGGACATTTCGTGGCACAGTGGTTAGCACTGCTGCCTCACAGCGCCAGGGACCTGAGTTTGATTCCCGGCTTGGGTCACTGTCCATGTGGAGTCTGCACGTTCTCCCCGTGTCTGTGTGGGTTTCCTCCGGATGCTCCAGTTTCCTCCCACAGTCCGAAAGATGTGCTGGTTAGGTGCATTGGCCATGATACATTCTCCCTCAGGCGCCGGAGTGTGGCAACTAGGGGATTTTCACAGTAACTTGATTGCAGTGTTAATGTAAGCCTACTTCTGACACTAATAAATAAACTTTAAAACTTTCATGCCAGCATGGGAGCAGCTGATACAGTTCATGAGGGGCAGGAGGGGCAGAACCAGCAACAGCAGGTGGAGCAGCTGCCTTCTCCTCAGCCATTTCCTGCCCTACAAGACAGAGGAGAGGGTCACAGGACTGCTGCTCGAATGAGGTGGTGCCCCAATGCAGGGTATACAGACACGGGGTTTGAACAATAGTGTTGCAGGAAGCTCAAACATGCCCGGCAGATGGTCAGTCTCCTGGAACAAGACTTCTTTCTCAGTGGACCAGGTGGGAATGTATCGCTAGTGACAGCCAATGCTACCGTAGCCCACATTTCTTTACTTCCCGCTGCTTCCAGGAATCTGCAGGATTTCACTCTCTGCTGCCTATGAGTGAATGTTCCAGGTGACTGATGCCACCTTTGCCAGCGTTGCCACTCACGTCCACTTTGCTACTGATGAAGCCAGTCAGAACCAGGGGGCTCTCGGACTTGCTGCCCTCTCTGGATACTGATAGGTACAGGGAACCATCCCAGGCATCCATGGGACAATCAAGGCCACCCTCAGATCAAGCAGCAATGTCCATTATTCTATAGGGATTCCACTCCATCGATGCACAGCTGGTACGTAACTGCTGGAAGGCATTCATGTACATCTGTGCAAGGTATCCCGGAAGCTGCCATGATCTTTGCCAATTCATGTAAAGTCAACAGTTGGATCCTTGGAGACAAGGGCAACATGTAATGACATGGCTGATAACAGCAGTATGGCACTCAATGACCAATGAGCAGGGTTGATGAGTCAGGTTAATTGGCCATGCTAATTGCCCCTTAGTGTCCCAATATATGTAGGGGGGTTGGCGGGGTAAGTACATGGGTATAAACATGGGGTTACAGGGATAGGGGCTGGGATAGGGCCCAAATGGCCTCCTTCTGCACTGTAGGATTCTCTGATCCTATGAAAGTTACAACCAGAGTCAGGTGACCTCAAGAATGGTCACTAGGAAGACATTGGGATGCTGCCAATGTGATTCAGATCCAGATGTCCTTGACGTGGAACAGCTAGAGTGTACAGAATGGTTGTGTTCTGCTGTGCCTTGCACAACATAGTGTGGCAGAGAGGAAGGAAAGCAACAACTGATCTGTGTCCTCAGAGGAAAAGGAGAAGAAGCAGGAGCCTGACATGCAGACGCTCACCCACCAGGGGGTACCCATGACACTCGCCCACATGCACAATTCAGCTAGTCTGTATTTGTGAAGCCAAATGACATATCAGTGCTAAACACACCCTGCCCACCACCCCCACAGCCCCCCCCCCCACATGCCCCCATCAGCACCACCCTCACATCCCTCTGCCCCCCCCCCCCCCCCCCCCCCCCCACCAAAACCCTAGCACAAATTATTCCAACTCCCATTCCTTCCATCTCATTGAGATCCATTGCTTGTTTTCTCCTCTGCTCAGGCCATGCCAGTGCACTGGGCCTTCCCGTATGAAAGGCCAGCCTTTTCCTGTACGGCACTCCATCAATGCCCTCAGCTTGGTCCTCTGCAGAAAACCCTGTGTGCGATTCTATCCTCAGCTCAGCTCTCACCCAATCGTTCCACTGCCTCCAACTATGGACCACTTTGTCCGGCAGGTGAGAGGGAGCTAGGTGGCCAAAGTGTGCTGCAATGTGTCTGGATGATGTGCCTGCCTCAGTTGAATAGCTGGTAATGTCTGCAAGCTGAGAGATGCTAGTGTGAGGCTTGGAGCGGCACTAAGTGTGTGAGGGTGGGATGAGGCAATGAATGTCAGGTTCCTGTTGTTTTTGTCAGAGATTATCAGAATCTGAGTCACGGGGTTGAATGGAACAATGTGTGAGGTGAATGATTGTTGAATAAGGATGTGGCATCTGAAGAGGCGTTGACTAACCTTGATCACTTGTGTGAGGTCATTGAACTCTTTGTTGCACCACATCCAGGTCTTTGGATTTAGACGGCTGGCTTCCATCATGATGGCTATCTGCTCCCACACTCCTCTGGAGGGTCTTTTGGCTCCTTGTCCATTACCTGTGCCATTACCTCCAGTGCTGCATTAGAGAACATTGGGTAATACTGTATAGTTTATTGCACCATTTCCATTCCTCTTTCTGCTGGTAAACTCTTTACCTAGTTCTGACACATGCTGAATGCACTTCACTGTTAAGAGGTGAAAACTGTTTAGTAGCCCAGGTTAACTTTAAGAGATGCTAGGTTTACATGCTGCTTGTAATACTTAAGCCACAGATTCATTACGCATGATGATTCTTGCACCCATTTTTGGTGGAATTGGATTTTTAACTCTCATTGTTTCACCCCATTCAAATCCCCAAATTTCATAACATTAAGTATCACGAGAATAACTTATACATGGCATTAATCTGTTTCATATGAGTTGATATCTAAACGTATTTGGGTTGACAGTAACGTTTGGTATTTGCATGCTATGCTGTAAATAAAGTACATGCAACTTAATACATATAACAAAACGAATATAAATGTCAATAACATTGAATGCCATCACCTCCCCATCTTGCTAATGACTGAAGTATGTTGTTTTCAAACTTAATATGAAATATATTATGATCGCTATTTCCCAGTGGTCAATACTAATTAACCTTGCCTTATTGCGCAGTACTAGATTTAAAATAGCACTATTCCAGTATAACATTATGGTCCCATAACATATTGCTCCAGGATACTTGAAATAATTCTACAAACTCATTTTCCAGATCATGTTTGTAAATACGATTGGTCTAATCTATATGAAGATTAAACTCCCCGCAACTATTGCATTGCCTTCATCACAAGCCCCAATAATTTCTTGTTTAGTGCTCTATCCAAGACACAAATGCTGGTAGGGAGTCTATAAACAACTCCCACCAAAGTTTTCTGACCCTTGCTATGCCCATACTGATTTTCTGAACCAAGATTCTTTCTCACTAATGTCTTTACATCATCCTTTATCATCAGAGCCACCTTTCCTCCTTTTCCATGTTGTCTATCTTTTCGAAAGGTTGACCAGCCTTGGCCATCTTATCATCATATCTCTGTAATGGTGTTTGACCTACACTATTTGTTGTATTTATCATAGACGTTGGTATATAAGTCACCCTTGAAGCCCCAAAATAATCCGGCCCTGTTGAGTATAAAAGTGAACCGCTGGCATAGGAATGGGTATTCGCCATTTTGAAAGGCCCAGTATCCAATATAATGAGTGGGCATGTTTTAAATTCCTACGGGCAGCGCAGTGGCACAGTGGTTAGCACTGCTGCCTCACAGAGCTGGTTCAATTCTGGCCTTGGGTCACTGCCTGTGTGGCATTTGCATGTTCTTCCCATGTCTGCGTGGGTTTCCTCCGGGTGCTCCAGTTTCCTCCCACACTCCAAGTGTTAGGTGCAGGTTAGATGGGCACAGTAAGAAGTCTTACAACACCAGGTTAAAGTCCAACAGGTTTATTTGGAATCACGAGCTTTCGGAGTGCTGCTCCTTCATCAGGTGAGTGGAGAGGTAGGTTCACAAACATGGCATATATAGGCAAAGACACAATCGCAAGATAATTACAGATTGGAATGTGAAGAATGGTTGGAACACGAGTCTTTACGGGTAATCAAGTCTTTGAAGGTACAGACAGTGCGAGTGGAGGGAGGGATAATCACAGGTTGAAGAGATGTGTATTGTCTCCAGCCAGGACAGTTAGTGAGATTTTGCAAGCCCAGGCAAGTTGTGGGGGTTACAGATAGTGTGACATGAACCCAAGATCCTGGTTGAGGCCGTCCTCATGCGCGCAGAACTTGGCTATCAGTTTCTGCTCAGTGATTCTGTGTTGTCATGTGTCTTGAAGGCCGTCTTGGAGAACGCTTACCCAAAGATCGGAGACTGAATGATCTTGACTGCTGAAGTGTTCCCTGACTGGAAGGGAACACTCCTGCCTGGCGATTGTCACACGGTGTCTGTTGTCGTAGCGTCTGCATAGTCTCACCGATGTACCATACCTCGGGACATCCTTTGCAGCAGCATATGAGGTAGACAACGTTGGCTGAGTTGCAGGAGTATATACCATGTACCTGGTGGATGGTGTTCTCATGTGTGATGGTGTAGGTGGACTAGCCCTTAATGTCCCAAGATGCGTAGATTAAGGGGATAAATGTGTAGGGTTAAGGGAATGGGGCACGGTTGGGCCTGGGTAAGATGCTCTGTCAGAGAGTCGGTGCAGACTTGTTGGGCCGAATGGCTTCCTTCTTCATTGTAGAGATTCTATGATCTGCATGTTCATAACCTAGGCTCTATTGCCTTCTTGACTCTTGTGCACAGTGATCAGATGCAGGTGAGTAAAACCTCATGTGTGGAGTGAAAAACCGAGGCTAACTGCTAACGTGAGAACAGCAGGTTGTGGCTGAAAAAGGGGCATCAACTTATACATCAAGTATCTGCAAAAACCTGATTTTTGGGGTCGGAAAAGTGGGGTCCACTTATAAGCTGAAATTTCTGTTGCGTTAGACACGTAAACCTAACCTAATTGAATGGGGTGGCACGGCAGCACAGTGGTTAGCACTGCTGCCTCATAGTGCCAGGGACCCAGGTTCAATTCTGGCCTCGGGTCACTGTCTGTGTGGAGTTTGTACACTATCCTTGTGTCTGCATGGATTTCCTCCGGGTGCTCTGGTTTCCACCCACAGTCCAAAGATGTGCGGGTTAGGTTGATTGGCCGTGCTAAATTGACCTTTAGGGTCAGGGGATTAGCAGGGTAAATATGTGCGGTTACAGGAATAGGGCCTGGTTGGGATTGTGGTCAGTGCAGACTCGATGGGCCAAATGGCCTCCTTCTGTGCTTTAGGGATTCTATGAAATGTTGGGGTATCACTGGCACCCCAGACTGAGTGTGACACCGCACAATCCTGATCTTCCAGTCTCGCCTTAGGCCTCCATTCGCTGCAGCGGGACTGGAAAATCCCGGCTCATGTCCCTTTTTCTCCAAAAAAAAGAACACAAACTTAAAATATATAAATAATGAGTCGCTGTGAGCAGTGAATGAATTCTACACCATGTTACGTTGGTAATGTTGTTTCCAAGTGCATGTGTCAATATGTGGAAATGATGTTCTGTCCTTGGATCTAAATGGAAACAGTTGGAAACTGCAGCCCCATTTCCCAAATGGATGTGGTGGCCTGATACATCTCTACATCCTCATGTGGAAGCGGTTCTTCTGCAAGGTTTGCATTAAAATGGCCAGAGGTAACACATTTTCCAGGCTTCGGCTAATGGAGTTTGATTATGAGAAGAACAATGCAATTAGTCATGACCAAGACTTTTTTTGACAGACAGACACAGATTAATCCTTATAATCCCATCCTTCAGGCCTTGTGCCTTCAGACGAATGTTAATAATTAGACTTCTCATTCCCTCTTCTTCTCTCCATCAGATTTGACCCTTTTGCACGAAACATCATTCCTTTTTTTGGCTCCACAACAGAAGTACAGTGGCATAACTGACGGCCATATAACACACATTATTGTTCACTTAGTGCCCAGTCTATGTTGCTTGCTATGCTAACAAATAAAGAATACAGTCAAAAGTTTGTTGGCTGACCTATTCAATACTGTTTGTATTAAAGTCCAGTGGTTTGGTGCTTAGTACCTTCTATTTTCAAGATAATAAATGGATAACCCTCGAAACAAACCAGGTTCCTTCATTAAACCTGATTGCTTCACCTCTCATTGAGGAGTCCCATGTTATACCAGGAAGATACACATGGGGGCATCATTGCCCTGTTGCTGAACACATTTCCCCCACAAAAGGTTTGCGAGAATCCCCTTTGTCAGATAGAGACTTTCTTTCCAAATTCCTGTCCATTAACATTAGTATCAGTACAAGAGGGACTTGCTTTGGTCTGATCTTTTTTTTTAACTTGAGTAATGTTAAGTCCACTGTGTTGGTAATACTAATCACACGCGCTGAGCCCCATTTATAGGATAATGATTTATCTAAGGTAAGAAAACCTTGGATGCATGACATGTTATCTTTTTCATACATATCTACAGCGTAACACCTTCCCTTTTGGTGTTTTAATATCAGGGCATGCTGGGGCCATTTTCCTTCCCATCTGCAAGCCAGCGGATTGCAGATAACTCTGATTTTGCTTTGTTTTCTTGTGACACAGTCATTAATCATTCCTTAAGACACACTTCAACTTATAATAATCAGGACTGTCTGCTATATTCTGGGAAAGAATTGCCTTTCACGCTGTAATGTGAAATTGAAAGTGAACGGCCAAAGCTAGATGCCTCTCCAGCACTCCCACCGTATCTCATCATTTAGGTATTTATCCATCTTGGTTTTGTATAGGGAGTGACTGCCTTCTCCCAAGAGGGCTCAGATTGTAACAGAGGATCAGATTTGTTACCCCAGCTTTGGGCTTTCATTGTCCTCCTATAAGTTTGGGATTAAACTGAAATTTCCCACAGGGCTGTACAGGATTTGCTAGCATTTAAGCGTTTAACCTGTCTGTTTGTGAATGAGAATCCTGCGATCAAACTGCCCCAGTGAGAATACCTTGTTGCAAGATAGCATCAGATGACAGACAACATCTCGTTTCTCTAAATTCCTACAAAGATTGGGATAAATTTTTTGTCTATTTCTCTCCCCCGAGCAGACCGTTTTTAGATGTTATAAACACCACACACATATTGCATTGAGAGTCACTGCTAAACATAGCCACACAACAGTATTCTCAACCTGAGACATATACTGCAGGAATCTGCCGGGAATATTAACTAATTTCATTTTTAAAATATATTATTTTGTTCAGTAATACAATGTGAGCGGCACGGTGACTCAGTGGTTAGCACTGCTGCCTCACAGCGCCAGGGACCTGGGTTCAATTCCCAGCTTGGGTCACTGTGTGGTGTTTGCACGTTCTCCCCGTGTCTGTGTGGGTTTCCTCTGGGTGCTCCCGGTTTCTTCCAAAGATGTGCCGGTTAGGTGCATTGGCCATGCTAAATTCTCCCTCAGTGTACCCGAACAGGCACTGGAGTGTGACGACTGGAGGATTTTCACAGTAACTTCATTGCAGTGTTAATGTAAGCCAACTTGTGACTAATAAATAAACTTTACTGTAAAAATATTCTTGAAGTAACATTGTTTCTGCTATTACACAAACCAATCTGTAAGGGTTTTTTAAAATATACTTCTTTACAGCACGTTTAAAATCTTCAGACTAAAGTGAATCACCTGTGGCCAACTTTCCTCCTGAGCACAACATTCTTTGGGGATAAATTAAGCTTTCTGTCTTTTATGGCGTTCACCTTAAGGTAACAAGGGAGACGTTCTTTTGCAAACAGGGACCAGGTGTGTTTTTGAGAATACTCTCTGGCTAAAGACTCTCTATTCATGTGAGTGCCACACCTGCTACAACAAATGTTGGGCCGACTGCCTGAAAGTAAAACAAGGGTCTTCAATGTCAGAACATATTCCCGATTTAATCGCTGCCACTGTGCAGCTCAAAGCCGCGGTACAATCGGACCGATTTTAACAGCACAGAACCAGATAGCTGCTATGTACCACAGCTCATTAATTCAGCGCCGACTGGTCTTTTCGCCGGTCGAATTTCCACAAAACAAGCTTTACCCGCCCCCCCCCCCCCCTCCTTGTAACAGCACCCAATAACAAATACACCCGGTCCATCCATGCCTGTATTCCTAAGGGTGCGATTTTCTCAGAAGTAAAGCCAGTGTGAATCCAAGACCGACAAGTACAACTTGAATTTATGTAGCACCTGAAAGTAGAAGGAAACCAGCCCCAAGGCATAAGGAAACAATCTCATCAACCAGCCCCAGAAGGGATATTAAAAATGTTTTGAGCAGCTGTATCTGTACTAAGGCATTTTTCATAAGTAAGTATATTTTGTGATTCCACAGCATGGCTTATATATATATATATATATGTGTGTGTATAATATATATGTATGTGTGTGTGTATAACATATGTGTGTACATATGTGTGTAATATATATGTGTGTATATAATGTATGTGTATATAATATGTGTATGTATATAAAATGTGTGTGTATATAATATGTGTGTACATATAATATGTGTGCATATAATGTGTATAATATATAATAAAATGTGTTGGAATCTGGATTATATCCAAATCTATATTGAAACAAAGCATGTTACAGGAAGCATGGACTTCATTTGTGTCAGGTAGTGTCTGGTACATTCTCCCTCCCCCAAAGCATTGACCTCAACATGCATTCTTTCCCGAAAAGCTGGCGAATGAAAAGAAGAGAATGAAGAATCTCACTGTGACGCAGCCAGCTCTGGTAAATCTGAACTGAAGCTTTAATTTTATTAAGAACATTTTTAAAAAATGAATAAGCCAGCGTATCTGATCAATTTATTTTTTTTGAAGATTGATTTATACTTTGAAATGCTGATGTTAAAAATATTTGAGGTGCTCTGCTGAATAGATCAATTCTGATCGTATCCTATAGGCACTGTGTTCTTACTCTTTGCAAAGTGTGGGTTATTCAGCCTTTTGGGGGGGCCGGGGAATATGACGGAGGGTTTAAATAATCTGCAAGTCTTTACAAAAGAGATTACACACCTTCTTTAAATGCCACGCAAAGCACTCATTCGATGGGATACAGTCCTTCAGAATTTTTGGTTTTGATTTTTCCCCATTGGGACTAAGTACATCAGCAGATTTGTGACTGATTTTTGCCTGGGAGAGCCAAGGAAAAACGATGTTTTTCTCTCTATGGTGCAAACAGCGATGCCATTAACTGTGGCGGGAAGGATAGAGAAACTAAACAAATTTACTAAAGATCCCTCATGATTTCTCCAGGTTTAAAAAAAAAGACAATCAACAAGTACAAGGATTATTTTTATTTCTGCTCCGTTGCCTATGTAAGGACCAGTCCACGATCTTGCCAACCCGTGTGCTGGGTAGACCCCTGTCTGTGGTTTCGTGTTGTAGGGAATTTCTATCTTTGAGATTTCCTCATTACAAACATAATGAATAACGGGGCCACACCTGAAACATTGACTTGTCTATATTCTCTACAGTTACGGAATGACCTGCTGAGTATTTCCAGTTGATCACCTATTTGTAACCAGGTCTGCACAGGCACATTCTGTTGGAGCTCTTGCCCCCTGTCCAGTTTAAACTGTGACGAAAGGTCACGACCCAAAGCTGGTTCCAGTTATGATCTGGTGGGAACATGAGCTGCCGGATAGATTTAACACTAATAATATTGGGTTAATATTGTCAAAGGGGATTTTTAGAATGCATTAAAATGTTTTTTTTCAGAAGTGATTTTGATTTGATTTGATTTATTATTGTCACATGTATTAGTATACAGTGAAAGGTATTGTTTCTTGCGCGCTATACAAAACATACCGTTCAGAGAGAAGGAAAAGAGAGTGCAAAATGTTACAGTCATAGCTAGGGTGTAGAGAAAGATCAATTTCATATATGGTAGGCCCATTCAGAAGTCTGGTGGCAGCAGGGAAAAAGCTGTTCCTGAGACTGACATTGGGTTTAAAAACTTTTCCACGCATTCTCCAAGCCAATAAACACCTTCCAGCAATTGGAGCTGCTCCCAATGTCATTCAGACTCAACCACTAGGAGCTGCAATATAGTCAAAGGATAATTCACTTGACCACTCTCCTTGCAGTTGCAGCACATCACCCATAGCAGCTTCACTGAAACTCTCAACTCGGAGGAGGGCATCAAACCTGCCGCAACAACACATGACGGCACTTTGTCTCCAATGCCCACAGATCATCAGCTGCCCCATCTCTCCATCACACTCTCTCTCCATCTCACTCTCTCTCCATCTCTCTATCACACTCTCCGTCTATCTCTCCATCACACTCTCTCTCCATCTCTTTATCACACTCTCTCTCCATCTCTCAATCACACTTTGTCTATCTCTCCATCACACTCTCTCTATCACTCGCTCTCCATCTCTCCATCTCTCCATCACATTTCCTCTCCATCTCTCCATCTCACTCTCTCTCCACCTCTCTTTCACACGCTGCTCCCTCTCAGTGCTAATCACTGTGCCACCGTACTGCTGCCTGATTTCGAGTTACTGGTGTCCATGCAGCTTCTCAGACGCTTCTGCATTTTACATTTTCATAATCTTGGCTGTTACTCAATAGATGCATCCGTACCTTTACATTGGAGTGAGTGGGTAGCTGCAGCTTCCTCCAGTTTGCATTGTGATCCCGTCTCACTCTCAGTATTTCTCCATTACTTCACCAATAAAACAAAAGTAGATGGAGATTCCCATTGGAAAGGACACTATCCCAACATTGTGGCAAATGCCCACATATAATATCTGACAAACTAACTGGAAACAGGAAAGGTACAAAGTAAAAAGGTTCTGAAAAAGCCCAAAGGCCCTGACTAATCTTACTATAGACCATATTATTTTATAGACGCTAAGAACTCTGGACAACTATTTTCTTTATAAAGTCAAATTACTGCAGATGCTGGAATCTGAAACAAAAACAGAGAATGCTGGAGAGAGTCAGCAGGTCTGACAGCATCTGTACAGGGAGAATAGAACCAACGTTTCAAGTCTGCATGACCCTTTGCCAGAGCATTTCCTTTAGGCAGGGAACTGATGCTGACTGTCATATACACTGATAGACTGCGTAAACATTTAAATGATGTGATCAAGGCCTACTTTCAATGTTATTAATCTCATTCTCCAAAATGCCTCTGGTCGCAATGAAAAACCTATTTGGAAATGTGCTTTGGTGCTTATTTAGGTGGAAATCTGGCAAAAGAGATCTCTTCCCATTTAGCCAATCAATTGCACCCACTTTGCGCTTGTTAATTGGCAATAGCCAAACGGGAAACACCTCCATAATATTTTTATTTGTTCATGGGATATGAGCATCATTGGCAAAGGTGACATTTATTGCCAACCCCTGGTTGCCCTTGCCAGGTTGGTGGTGAGCTGTCTTCTTGAATTGCTGTAATCGGTGTGGTTTAGGTACACTCACAGTACTGTGAAGGGAGGGAGTTTGAGGATTTTGACCCAGTGATGGTGAAAGGCTGCTGAGCTAGTTCCAAGTCGGGATGGTGTGAGTCTTGGGGGGATCCTGTCGATGGTGATCTTCCTGAATCTGATGTCCTTGTCCTTCTTGGTGGTAAATGTCAGTGGTATGGAAGATGCGATCGAGCGATATTTAATTTGGCGCATGAACAACTGTATATTCTCTTATTCTTGAAACTGTTGGAATAAATTCATTCAAGAAGTAATTAGATATGTTTCCAGAGGAATGTCACGAGAAGACAAGTTGTTGAGACTAAGGTATTAGTTGTTACTTTATTATTTTTATTAATTTGGAATCTAGTGTTTGAGATTCACATTCCAGATGTTGGGCTGCATTGAAAAACACAGCATTAAATAAAATACCATGAAGGCTTGCCAGTCCAATAGTCTCTTCCTGTCCCAAGAATTCTTTTTGTTTATCATTGTGTCTTGAATTGTATATTTTATTCATAAATACAAATTCATAAATAGTAAGGATTATCGAGATACATTTGAATGTAAGCTGAGGCACACACTGGTGGTTATATTCAATGCTGGTGGTGTGTGATATGGCCGGAGCACTGATTGTTTAATATACACAGAATAACCAGGATTGTCCGGTTACAGAGCGGCCAAAGGTCCATTGACTTTGGGTGAGAATTTTGGATCCAGCCAGCAAAATCCTGCCCCGCCAGATTTACCCAAAAACTGACCAATTCATAGAATCGTAGAATCCCTACAGTGCAGAAAGAGGCCATTCGAGTCTGCACCGACCAAACTCCTACCCATGCCGTATCCCCGTAATTCCACGTGTGTTTACCCTGCTAATCTCCCTCACACCAAAGGGCCAATTGACCTAACCTACACATCTTTGGACTGTAGGAGGAAACTGGAGCACCCAGAGGAAATCCATGCAGAGACGGGGAGAATGTGCAAAACTCCACACAAACAGTGACCCAAGCAGGGAATCGAATCCGGGTCCCTGGCGCTGTAAGGTAGCAGTGCTAACCACAGTGCCACTGTGCTGCCCCCAATTGGGTTACAATAACCAACCACTGACCACTGGGTGTCTAACTTACAGCCATAGAGCCATAGGGTCATAGAGATATACAGCACAGAAACAGGCCCTTCGGCCCAACTCGTCCATGCCAACCAGGTTTCCTAAACTGAACTAGTCCCATTTGCCTGCGTTTGGCCCATATCCCTCTAAACCTTTCCCACCCATGTACCTGTCCAAATGTCTTTTAAATATTGTAATTGTACCGTCTCTACCACCCCCTCTGGCAGCTCATTCCATATACACCACCTTATGTGTGAAAAAGTTGTCCCTCAGGTCCCTTTTAAATCTTTCCCCTCTCACCTTCAACTTATACCATCTAGTTTTGGACTCCCCTACCCTGGGGAAAAGACCTTGGCTATTCACCTTATCTATGCCCCTCATGTTTTTATAAACCTCTACAAGGTCACCCCTCATCCTCCTACTCTCCAGGGAAAAAAGTCCCAGCCTATCCAGCCTCTCAAAATTCAAACCTTCCAGTCCCGGGAACATCCTTGTAAATATTTTTTGCACCCTTTCCAGTTTAATAACATTCTTCCTATAACAGGGCGACCAGAATTGTCCGCAGTACTCTAAATGTGGCCATAACAATATAATAAAGTACTGCGGATGCTGGAATCTGAAACAAATCTGATGATGGGTCATCCAGACTCAAAATGTTGGCTCTATTCTCTCTCCACAGATGCTGTCAGACCTGTTGGGATTTTCCAGCATTTTCTGTTTTTGTGGCTTTACCAGTGTCTTGTACAGTTGTAACATAACATTCCAATGCCTGTACTCAGTGCTCTGACGAATGACCTTTTCATAGAATCCCTACAGTGCAGAAGGAGGCCATTTGGCCCATCAAGTCTGCACTGACCATAATCACACCCAGCCCCTATCCCCATTGCCCCACATATTTACCCTGCTAGTCCCCGTGGCACTAAGGGGCAATTTAGCATGGCCAATTAACCTCACCCACACATCTTTGGGATTTTGACATCTTTTGACGGATTATGGCTGGTCATTTAGTATGAGGCGGTCAAAAGATCTACCACTGATCGTTCTGCACCTCCGTCCATGTTGAATTTCAACTCAGTTTAAGTGCAAATGTACTTTACATCAAATTATGCTCAATCTATATATATATCTGCAGCAACTTAAAAAGACATCTCCCTCTTTTGCAACTAAGGTATTCTATTTTCCCGATAGGAATATCTTTATTAGAAAAATGTGGTTTAAATTCCCAGTTTAAATGTTTTCTCTTGAACGTTTATGCAGGTGTTAGACTCACTACAGGGAGCAGTGTGTAGACTTTATCTGTAATAAAGAGTTTTTCTTTCCCATATATATGTCACCTTAAGCCAAAGCACATAAATGACAGTAGGGTTTAGATCCTCCAGGGATGAAGGCAAAGAGCCTCCTAATACCTCACAGTGCCTCTTCACATTTATATTACAGTTAATTTATTACTTAGGTAGTTGAAGGATATAACAAGAGTAGGGATCATGGATATGGAAGTTTTTCTTATAAGAATGAGTCTATAATCTAAAATCTAAACTGCCATACTCAGGAAAGGAGCAATTCGATGAAACGTAATCTATTGTTTTTTATTACAATCATAGAATCCCTACAGTGCAGAGGGAGGCCATTCAGCCCATCGAGCCTGCACTGTCAACAATCACACCCAGGCCCTGTCCACATAAGCCCATGTATTTACCCTAGCTAATCTCCCTGACACTAAGGGGCAATTTAGTATGGCCAATCAACCTAATCCGCACATCTTTGGACTGTGGGAGGAAACCGGAGCTCCCGGGAGAAACCCACACAGACACGGGGAGAATGTGCAAACTCCACACAGACAGTCACTCCAGGCCGGAATTGAACTCAGCCGCCTGGCGCTGTGAGACAGCAGTGCTAACCACTGTGCCACTTATGATCAAGTACAGTCTCTGCCCCCCCTACTCTACCAGGTCCCACAATTTAAACTGGGGCATTTAAATTAATGCAGTCGATATTTTAGAAATATTCAGCTGCATACAAGTAAGACAACCTTTATAATTAGAGATTATTCAATAAAAAGGCATTGTTAATTAACAAATAAAAGTAGAGATATGGATAATCTTTTTACTTACGCAGCTGAATATTTGTAAAACACCAATCATGATAATATATACTGTAGTTGGTATATATAAATATAATTATTCATATATACTTACACTTGTGTGTATCAGCAATTGCTTGGTTTATTTATTAGTGTCACAAGTAGACTTACATTAACACTGCAATGCAGTTACTGTGAAAATCTCCGAGTCAACACACTCTGGCGCCTGTTCAGGTACACTGAAGGAGAATTTAGCATGGCCAATGCACCTAACCAGCACGTCTTTCAGACTGTGGAAGGAAACCAGAGCACTCAGAGGAAACCCACACAGACACAGGGAGAACGTGCAGACTCCGCACAGACAGTGACCCAAACCTGGGAATCGAACCCAGGTCCGTGGAGGTTGAGGCAGCAGTGCTAACCACCGTGCCACCCATAATTGGTATTATATGCACGTGCAAATTATATATATATATATATTTTTTAATATGTATATATATGTCTGGAGTGAGATTAGATGCATAATTCATAAACAAAACATTTGTATTTCAGCAGCAAAAAATCTTTCTCTGAGTGGTGAGGGAGATCCCACACAATCTCAGTGGTGACAGAGGAACTCACTCTTGCAGGAATGGTACATGTTGGCCATAAAACATCCACAGTAAAGTATTACTGAAACTCACACCTCTTGTAACAATCGCAAATAACACATTAACAGCTTATTGCACTGTGGTATAAATAAACGGCGACACTTTATACATTTTATTATTAGTTACTCATTTCAATTTCAAAATACAGGATTTGCCGGTAATTACTGCAAACGTAAACTGGATTAAGCAAAAACGGTACCGATTTAAGGTAACCAGATATGTAGGGGCTCCTAATGAATGAGGAAGTTACACACTCCAGTAAACCTAGATTACCTCAATCCATGTAAGATTTATTTCTGCAGATTATTCCTGTCTTGTTACATTTTGCTTTGTCGTGTAATCACTGCTATTTTTGTTCCATAAAATGTCCTCCTAGAATTACCTCCCATGCATATTTGCCTCTTGAAAATGAATGAACTAAAGGTTTAATCCTGAGATACATCTGCTAAAATGTTTCTGGATAGCTCTGCCTCATTCACCACGTTGATTTCTGCAGTTTAACCAGGGTGCAGTGTGTACAGCCAAATGAAAGGTAACAGGTGAACAATAGACTGCGAACCATTCAGCACTCTCATCTAAATCTGGGCAGGGGGTAAACATTTGTCTTTGGATTGAAGTCAAAATGTGAGCCAGAGCAAAAGTCAGAATGCCATTAAACGCCCCATACAGCATTTGATGTGCTAACCTTAAGGATTTCCCACTTGTGAAACAGGGGCAGAGTTAATAAGCTTACTTCATTCTGCTGTGTAATAGATTGACACGACTGATTTTATCAATGGGATGATAACTCTTTATTAAGATAGTTTTTTAAAAAATCAGACATTTGCTTCAAACCAGATGCTCTTATCCACCTACCTTCTCTGTGCTTTCACAGTAACTGCATTGCAGTGTTAATGTAAGCCTACTTGTGACACTAATAAATTAACTTCAACTTAACTCCTTCATGGAGTTTTGATCCCTCAATAAAGGAAAGATCTTAATAAATAAAGGTGAGTGTCTGAAGATTTTATTCGCTGCTCATTTCAGTTTTTTCAAAGATTCGCCAACAATCATTGCAAATGGTTTCCTGAGACGATGTCTTTTCTATTCAGGTGGTGAGGATGTTGCACGGGATGTTGCTGGAAGATTTTGTTTTGTGTGTGGGAGTGAATCCCATTATGTAACTCGCAAGCAATGGAGTTGCAAATAGGTTTGGGATTCAAGCAAACGGAATTCAAGCTGAATTTGTTCATAAAAATCAAATTTAATTCCCTTTAAAATAGTGGATGTACGCGTGGATGGTGGAACCCACCTTTTAGTGGCCTCTTGCTGGCTTAGAAAACCAACACATATAAGGGAGTGACAGTTCAGTGGTTTTATGTTTTCTTTCTAAAATGAGCCTAAATTACTTTGATATTGCATATGTATGACTCTGGTCCACTCTCAGTGAAGTTCCTGTGGATACCCATTTGCCTAATGGCCTGGGAGGGTGCCATTCACTCAGTATATTTGTTTCTCTGGCACCCCCAGTGCCTGAAATGTCTGATGCCTGCATATTCACATTTGCTTGGCACGCTAACAGTATTCATTTATCTTCCCTTCAGCGAAGGAATTTGGACCCAGCCCAGCTCATTTTCAGCTGTGGCAAGGAGTGAAATTTTAATCTGAAATCCCAAAATAATCTAAGTCTTGACCCTCAGTTGCGCTTAATTAATTAGATTACAAACCAACGAGAGAGAAAAAAACCCACGAGATGCTCTTGCATTTTGTGCAGTCTCACAACCTTTCATTGTTCTGCTGTTATGGAGTTAAGGAATCAAATCAGAGGCAACAAGAGAGAATAAATTCAAATGTCTAATTTAAAAATATGGAGAGATGTACCCAATGCCCATAATCTAGTGGCAAAAGTGAAATCGGCACTCAATTTAGGTGCTGCTATTACACATCTGGGGGTGGCACAGTGGTTGGCACTGTTGCCTCACAGCGCCACGGACCCAGCTTCGATTCCTGGCCTTGGGTCACTGTCTGTGCGGAGTTTGCACATTCTCCCTGTGTCTGCTTGGGTTTCCTCCGGTTTCCTCCCACAGTCCGAAAGACATGCTGGTTAGGTGCTAAATTCTCCCTCAGTGTACCCGAACAGCGCTGGAGTGTGGCGACTAGGGGATTTCCACAGTAACTTCATTGCAGTGTTATTGTAAGCCTACTTGTGACACTAATAAATAAAAAAAAACTGCAGTTGAAGTCGAGGAGTTCTTCGAGTTCAAAACCCATGGTAAACCTTCCAGTCCTTTATTGTCTTGAACTTTCAATTGTCTGTTAAACATTAACCAGCTGCGGCTAGTAAACCCTGTCATCCTCGCTATTGTTTCCTTAATCTTAAATGAGGTTCCCATTTTAAAGCAAGATGGAAAAGAGTGAAGATAACGGAACGCTCTCCAGTGATTCACTTCTAACAATAGGAAACATGAATATCTTGTGACTGTAAACAACACAAGGCAAACACAACCGTTAAGGAAAAAAAACGAACCCGTCAATGTCAGCACTCGCTTAGTTTTCCGTTCAGCCCAACGGGAGATGAAATTCTTGGTGAAATTGTACCCCTCTGGGAAGCAGAGGAGCTGGAATTTACTGCCCCTTATGTGGCGCAAGGGGACTGGTCGGAGTGAAACTGTCCAGTTGACAGGAACTCCATTAAGAATGAGGGTGAAAAGAGAGCCTTGTAAACGTGAAGATCCTAGAGTTGGCCAGCGTGTCTCAGCCACACTACAAGTTGCTACAGGAGCTGTCAAGACAAGTTTATTATTCGCTCCCTCAACTGCACCCTGTTTTTGAAACATTACCTGTGGCACAGGGGATGCAGCCCCTGAATCATTTACTGTGATGCATTGCCACTTGCTGGATCTGTTGTTGTTTAAGAATGTATTTGCTTCAGGGAATAATAATATATATTTTAAATGTTACACGCTTACCTCGGCCTCAATTTTTTTCCACCTTTTTAAACATTACTCACTTCAAGCAGGCATGCGGAAAAGGCTAATGTGATCCAGCCTGCAAAAAAAATTAATCTCTCATGAAATTACAATGCTGAAGATTAGCAGAGAGTATCTCGATAAATAAATGGAAGTATTGGTTTAGCAGACAAACTGCTTGTTTGCCAACAGGGTTAATCTTGCTGAGGGTTGCGTGAGCAATAATCTGAAATTGCTGGGGGTTTTGTTTTGCTGAAATTTAAATTGAATTCCCCCCACCCCTCCTCCCCCTCATCCCACCCTTTCCCCACAATTTAGGCAATGGCAACCCCAAAAGAGTGAGATTCTCACGGCGACAGGGTCCTTATACAATAATAGCACTTTTTGAAAAAAAAATTGACCTTTTTCAAAAACAAAACCACATTTATATGTGATACTTTTCATACTCCCATAGGTTGGAAATTGAAACAATTTTGCCCTGACATTCACCATTCCTCTGCTCGACTTGTGTTCATAATTGTCAGGCAGATTCTCTTAAATAAAATGAAGTATTTCTAGACATCTTCCCAGAGTTAAATTATGCAAATTGTATATATCTTACTTCATCCAGTTTTAAGTAAAACGCAATAATTTTTTTTAAAAACCTCAGATACTACCTTCCAGCTCCTGCAGTCTCCCCACATTCTCTTATCCAAATCTCTTGCCGCAAACATTTGATATTGCAGAATTTTACAATTGATTAGATCCTCATTACATTCTCCAACTGCCGCCGAAATGTTAACATATTAAAAGAGGCGTGGACAATTTAGAAATCGGGAGTTCACCTTTTCTTTCGAAAGGGTTTTTAACATTTTTTTTCGCACACACAAACAGTAAACGGTGACACACTGCCTTAATTGTGAAAGGCCGGTTTGAATCAACGCGAATGAACCCCACTGATTGGCAGTTTTAAAACAGGGGGAGAGAAAAGATACAGGTTTTCCTTTCTCTGCGATAAAAAAAGCGGTGGAAGTTGCGTGGGGCAGAGTATCTAGGAAAGAACTCTTTCTTTGAAAAAATGTCCGTGGGTAGATACAAGATTGGCACAACAATGGTTGGAAATAGCAAGGGGCTGATACGCATTGTCAACTAGAATTTGAGTTAAGACAGTGACTTTTATCTGTAAGGTGTCTTGTGTTGTAAAGGGGAGTTGGGGAGATGCGATTCTAATTTTCCTACCCGTGATTATAAAGGTGCCTGGATGAATAATGAGCACACAGGTATCCCACACAAGCTTTCACTATTAGACGACAGAGTACAAGTGCATTAAAATCTATTGCGAACCCAAGGAAAAAAGTGTCCCCTCCTCTTACAATATGAAGTAAGTAGCATCAATGGTCATAAATGAAAGCATTCATCAAAGGTGTTGACTGTGGCAAAGGATTAGTGAACGCCGATGAAGTGTCCAGCTTCCCATAACTTGGAATGAGACCAGATCCTGAATTCCTTTATCATCTTGTTGCCGCATAACAAAGGTCTCATATATTTACTGCAAGTTTGGCCCGGGCCACATAATAGGATTAGGAATAATTTTTTTTTACAAATTTACAAAAAAACAGATCACATGGGAAGGCTTAGAATTTGCTAATAATTTCTCCGTCCTTGGTAGATCAAAGGAGGCGAGGGTTCTGAAGCCAAGCAGCGGTTTGACCCTGGTCAGGCTTTCTAATGAAAGGGTTAATCTTCTCAGAGGTGACCATAGAGAAGCAAGTGGTGTGACCAAAGGGAGATTCAGGAATTAGAAAATCATTCAAAGGGAGACTGGGTGATATGACAGAAAGAGAAAGTTACTGAGCTGCTCCACCTTAACTTGGCTTCAGTGATCTGAAGTGATTTCCTCAATGATATATCTGCCATAACAGAAAAACTAGGGCTACAGTTCATTTATTTATTGCTTTATATTAAATTAATTTATCGGGCTTTTAATAAGAAGATGTCTTTTTTATATATATATATAAAAAAACTGCCAGCCATTTAGTTGGATCTGTCTCAAAGAAGGGGTTTTGAAATCAATATATTCCTTGGGGAGAGTTGACATCAGCAGCTTCCTGCATTAACAAGGGAGGCAGGACAGTGTCAGAGGCAGTAAGCCAGTGCTTACTGGATATCCTCACCCATGCATTCTGAGATTCATCGACAGCAGTCGGTGTGTGAAGGCTTTCCCAGACCATTTGAAAACAAAATGCAGTAAAGTGGATCTATAAACCTTTAGCAAGTCATGCAAAGGTTGTAGAGAAGGCAGGAGGGGAGAGTGATCTTTATAATAAGGTTATCAAGAGACCAATACCTATTAAAACGCAGCCAACACAAATAATTGTTCGTCTTGTAAACTGCCGTGATTTTAATCTTCATCTGCTAATTTATGACTGTAAAAGAATTAATCTGTTCAACACCATGGATTACATTTTCCCCCTGGTACTTTTGACTAAGCAACAGTTAAGACAGCATTGCCATGATTACCACTGCTAGAATTACAGTGAGAATTACAGCCTGACTACATTGTCCCTAATGAACTAAGAGCAGGCATTTACTTATTTAATAACAATGAAAAGCATCATTAAGATATATCGCTGAACGCCACTCATGTTAAGACAACATTATGAAAATATCAGGCAGACTCAATCACTGAGTGGCAAAGCCAGCGATAGCTTGTGTTAAATTAAATAAACCTAAAAAGTGGAGATCCTGGAGAGGGAGAAATCTTCATTTTGCCAGAATGGAACTACCAGCCCGATGACAACTGTCTGACTCTCACAAAGCACAGGTTTGTGAAGCCGTTCAGAGATTGTAGACAAGCACTTAAGGCCATCTGCTACACATTTAGCAATTCTATAATTGCCGCAACTTTGCCAGCAACACACCTTTTTGTTTTGATATAATGTTTGGGTGGCGTGGTGGCACAGTGGTTAGCCTCCTGCTGCCTCACAACTCCAGGGACCTGGGTTCGATTCCAATCTTGGGTGACTGTCTGTGTGGAGTTTGCATGTTCTCCCCATATCTGCGTGGGTTTCCTCAGGGTGCTCCGATTTCCTCCCACAGTCCAAAGATGTGCAGGTTTGGTGGATTGGCCATGGTAAATGATAGGGCAGGGTGGGGCAGCAGGCCTGGATAAGATACTCTGTCAGAGAATCGCTGCAGATGCAATGAGTTGAATGGCCTCTTCTGCAGTTCTAGGGATTCTATTATTCTTTATCCTGTGATTATTTCAGCAGCTAACTACTGCTCTCTTCTCTCACTATAATACCTTAGTTTGAGGTAGATCAAGTGACCAAGTAAACTAAATCAAATAAACTGAGGGACAACTCACCATAATATCCCTTTACTTAATAATGAAAGCAATTGCCTCATACCAATTAACAAATTCCAAGGGTAAGATATCACCTTCTCTTTGGGACCTTTAATCGAATGTTGGACTAATGTTGAATATCAATCAAGATTATGCTCATAAACTATAGAGTGGAAAGATATAGCAGTTCAGGAACTGGGGCTTCTCTTGTTGGCCCGAGAGATGGTTGGTTGGTGGATTGGGGTGACAAGGTCCTTCCTGATGGATCAATAGTAACTGATGTGGGAAAATTCGGAATGTATGGGCATTCCATGTTGGAATAAATTAAACCAAAAGTAAGGAATTGGATCATCTGTATCATCAAGGGCTTTAACATTGACATATAGTAATTTATTGAATACTCACAGATCTTCTGTGGTATTGATCACAATACATCTTTTCTTCCATATAAGGGATAATATTAGGGCCATCAACTGAATAAATCAATGCCTATTTTAATTAAACGGCATTCTGGGATTTTACTGGTATTTGAGGATGGTAAATCTTCTACGTTTCTAATCCTATTTTTTATGTTTCTATTTATGGGGAAAAGGCAGGATTAGGCTATTGAGTTGGATGATCAGCCATGATCTTAATGAATGGCAGAGCAGGCTCGAAGGACCAAATGGCCTCCTCCTGCTCCTATCTTCTATGTTTCTATGTATTCTATGATTCTTCCTGTGATAATTGTAAGCAAGTGGCCGTTATTATATATACATTCCGTTGCATGTCTATTCAAACATGTCCCTTAACATTTTTAACACTGAGTGTACATAGCAAGATGGCATGCCAACTGGGAGGTAGATATTTGAGCCCAAATTGTATGGCATTGCAAATGAAAGTGCAGAAGGACTTTTGCTCATCGCGACTGGAAGCATTTTCCCAGCCAGGATCCCAAAGTCATTCCATCCTCCTCCAGTTTTCTCCAGGATGGGTTTCGAATCCACTGAGCAGCCCCTGGGGTCCGACGGGCAAAGTAACTCAGCTCATCAAGAAGTCAATTAGCACCCATGTTAACATGGGTTCCTTCTTTCCCATCAGTCCATTCTGTATCTGCGCCTAACCAGGGTCACAGCTGCGAATGCACTGTAGAAAGAGCTCCGACATTGAAACTGACAAGCCGGGAAGGCTTTGTTCGGTTACACTGAAGAGCTCCAGCCATAGTCAACTGAAAGTGTTATGGCCACTCATAGCCTCCTGAGGTCCTGGATCCTCTTGGTTGCCTGTCACCTAGTTGGAGAGGACACACTCCTGTTGCTTACTTCCATCTTACTTACGATGACATTTGCTTAAGTGAAGAGGCTGTCCTCTACCTCCCACCCTTGAGAGAGCTCACCTCGTTTCAGTTCCTTGGATCCCACATCAGGACCACCGGGTAAGAGTAAGAAGCCTTCCCAGATCCCTTCTCCATTCCTGCGGTTTCTGCATTAATCCCTTTATTCCTTTAACAAAATGGACATGTCAACCTGCCCACTTATCCTAATTGGTTGGGAAGCCCTGATCCAGATGCTAATGCTGTTTTGTGGGAAAGGACCTCGGAAAAGTCCACCCATTTGAGAATTGGGTTCATGACTGGTCTCTCCCTTGTGATTTCTCCCTTCTCGCAGGGACCGAGTGGACCAGTCTGTCCAGTGTCTCGGCTCTGTACTAATTACCAAGATCCAGTAATTAATACATGGAGAGGAGCACAGGCCGTGTAAATCCAGCTCGCGACTTCTCGGATACACTGGGGGAGGTGGGTAGAATATCCCTGCATAGAACCAGGGTACACTCTGAGTGGCTGCCAAGTGAGAAGTTGGACAATGGAGATGAGAGAACTGGTCGCCTGGGGCAGCAGCAGGATGTGAATCCTGATGCTGCTTAAAAGGGAAATGTAATACTGGAGGAAGCAGCCATTGAGACACATGGCAGAACTATCTGAAGGCAATGGCAGCCCCATGAACATCTGCACCTGGTATGTGCACTGTTTGAAGAGGGTTGATGACAGCCAGCCTGCAAGGGGCTCTCTATGCCATCTCTCTAGGTTTGCAGGGTCCAATTGGTGGCATCAACTCTATCCTCCCATGGTCAGTGAACATTTAGATCCAGACACCAAGACAAGTGAAATGGCTATCGTCATGAAATTGTCCTCACTTTTGGTCACAGCTTTTGTTTATTTATTAGTGTCACAAGTAGGCTTACATTAACACTGCAATGAAGTTACTGTGAAAATCCCCTAGTCGCCACACTCCAGCACCTGTTCGGGTACACTGAGGGAGAATTCAGCATGGCCAATGCATCTAACCAGCATGTCTTTTGGACTGTGGGAGGAAACCAGAGCACCCGGAAGAAACCCACACAGATATGGGGAGAAGGTGCAGACTCCACACAGACAGCGACCCAAGCCGATTCCCTGGCGCTGTGAGGCAACAGTGCTAAGCACTGTGCCCCGCGCCACCCTTATCTCTTGTGACCTTTCCAGCCAGCCCCTCAAATACCTGCCTTGAAGATGCCAAGCTGGGGACCAGGCTGCCTTCACACTTGCAATAGTGACAGGCAGCTGAAGAGATAAAAATTCCCGAGGGCGAGGGGTATATTAGCTCCAAGAGGCTCAGAATATCACAGAGCAACCAAGCATCATTGGCATCCTTGGTTCTTGTCTATTACCTCAGCGTCACATCAAGAACAATAAGAGAGGCTTCAAGGAAAACAAGATCAACTCCAGGCCCAGATTTTGGGACAAAGCTGAAATCACCAAGTGAATATTTTAAGGAAATCTGAACATTGTCATGGCACAATTGTGGCAGTTACATCAAGATTGTACCCAGTGGTCTCCTTCAGCATGAGCCCAGCTAAAGTTGTCAGGGGCTAGTGGGAGAGAAATAAGGCTTGCATTTACGTAGCACGTTTCACAACCTCAGGACAATTCAGGAGGTCAATTACGTCCACCTGAGAAGACAGACAGTGGGCAGGAATGTTCGGCCACACTTGTCCCGAAACCAGAAAATCCCGCCCAAGGTCAATGGACCTTTCCATGGTCTGCCCTTCACCCACTACGATTCCCGTGGCGGGCAGAACGGGAAAAGTTGCCCAGAGTCTCACTTTAATGTCTCTTTCGAAAAGCGAGACCTCCAATAGTGCAGCACTCTCCCAAACAGGACATAAACCAACATTCTAACTCAGGGCTAAGAGCATTATCCATTGAACTATGGCTGACAGAGAGGGCACCTCAACATTATGGTACAGGAAGACACTAACTCCACTCGGAAATCATCCTTGTTGCCCCAAAACCTTCTGCAGCTGGACAATGCCACACTGCTTCCTGTTAACAGAATCCCAATCAAGCTCTCTATGCAAATTCTGTTATAATGAATGTTCCTGTTGAAATGATACTATTTTGTACATTGTGCAGAAGGGAACAGTTTAAGAAACAAATCTGCACATTTCGTGCTATTTGTCTAATTATCTGCCAGATGCTATTTTGAAAAGGTTTGATCCATTTCTGTTGGTGTGAGGTTTCTCTTAGTGTGCAGCAGTTGATGTCCATTGTATGTGCACAGACACCATTATTTCAGGAGGGCGAACAGGTGACATAAACAGGAAAGGTGTGCGTGCATCAAGGATGTTTCCACCCATTGGAGACCCCAAGCACCCAGATCACCACTGATGTGAGAGTTTCCCAGAGTTAGGGCTGCCGCAGTGTGAAACTTGCAGATTGTTAGTACTTATTGGAAGCAAGATTTCAGAATGAATCTGCTTTTATACCATATGATAGTGCGTCTACATAGAACCACAGAACTATAGAATCCTTACAGTGTAGAAGGAGGCCATTTGCCCCATCAAGTCTGTACTGACTCTTTGAAAGAGCATCTTATCCAGGTCCACCCCCCTGCCCTATCCCCATAATTCTGTGTATTTACCATGGCCAATCCACCCAACCGACACATCTTTGGACACTAAGGGGCAATTTAGCATAGCCAATCCACCCAACCTACATATCTTTGGACACTAAGGGGCAATTTTGCATGGCCAATCCACCCAACCTACACATCTTTGGACACTAAGGGGCAATTTAGCATGGCCAGTCCACCCAACCTACACATCTTTGGACACTAAGGGGCAATTTAGCATGGCCAATCCACCCAACTTACACATCTTTGGGCTGTGGGAGGAAACCGGAGCACCCGGAGGAAACCCACGCAGACACAAGGAAAACACGCTGACTCCACACAGTCACCCAAGGCTAGAATTGAACCTGAGTCCCTGGTGCTGTGAGGCAGCAGTGCTAACCACTGTGCCAATCCCATGTCCCTGTGTCTATTTCTGTGAAAGATTTGAGTGTTTCAATTGCCAACCAGTCACAACTGAACAATCTTAAAAAAAACAAGGAAACCTAGTCATTGTCTGTAAAGATTACTCGGAGATTACTAATTATTAATGGAGAAGTAGACCTGGAATTCCAAATTAAAGGGCACCTGACAATCTGAGCACTCCCCTCAGTGCGGGAAGTAAATTGATTCCCTGCTTCCACTTATTTACAGCAATTGGGATTATAAACTCTTAAAGGGACAGGCCAACTAAAAAGCAGAGCTTGTTTAGAAGCAGATACATTGCACATGGTGTGGTGCTGTTATGATTTACCCGTGACCTCAATCCAAATGCTTTGATCGGCTATTGTAACTGTACATTTCCAGAGACCCGGGTTCGATTCTCGGCCTTGGGTCACTGTCTGTGTGGAGTTTGCACATTCTCCCCGTGTCTGCGTGGGTTTCCTCCGGGTGCTCCGGTTTCCTCCCACAGTCCATAGATGTGTGGGTTAGGTTGATTGGCCATCTTAAATTGACCCTAGTGTCAGGGGGATTAGCAGGATAAATATGTGGGGTTACAGGGATAGGGCCTGGGTGGGATTGTGATCGGTGCAGACTTGATGGGCCGAATGGCCTCCTTCTGCATTGTCGGGATTCTATGATATGATTTTATGATATCAAAATCTCTTTCTTTAGCTTTCGCATTACAAAATTCTTTATTGGTTAATCTCTTCTGTCCTTCTCACATTTTCCTCCATAAAATCTCTCGAATTTCTACCTAACTTCAATTCTAATGTCATGGACCAGAAGTTCTATTAATCCTGTTTCTCTCACTCCACAGATGCCACCTGATCTGCTGAGTGTTTCCAGCAGCCTTAGTTTTTGATATCATTTTTGAGAGTGCAGTGACCAAGACTGACCCGACTACTCCAGACGGAAACTTGCAACAAGGCCCTTAGAGCTCTCCACCCACCACCAGCCACGCAATATCCTGGGAGACACAAAAATAACCTGAAGATCTTGGGGCATTTTAGGGAAAGAAAAATTGTGGAAATCTTGACCAACAATAACCGTACTCCTCACCTGGGCTATGGGGGTGATCAAAAATGAGTTCCATGTAATGGCCACAAGATACTTTAACCAACATTCCACTTCAGGTTGATATGTGACAATATCAGCTGCCCTTCCATGAACCTTACCAACTACCTTGGTACATTTTGTGCCCTTGGTACAACCTGCATGACCCAAAGGTCAATGATCTTGAGGGGTGGGGGAAAAATAAACCTCCTGATAGCTAATCCAGTTCTACGGTTATACAGCAAACACGCCTGGGGCAGCATGGTGGCACAGTGGTTAGCACTGCTGTCGCACAGCTCCAGAGACCAGGTTCAATTCCACTTTGGGTAACTGTCTGTCTGGAGTTTGCGTGTTGTCCCTGTGTCTGCATGGGGTTTCCTCCGGGTGCTCCGATTTCCTCCCACAGTCAAAAGATTAGGTGCAGGTTAGGTGTATTGGCCGTGCTAAATTGCCCCTTAGCGTTGGGGGAATTAGTGGGGTAAATACATGGGGTTCACGGGGATAGAGCCTCAGTGGGATTGTTTTCGGTGCAGGTTCAATGGGCTGAATGGCCTCCTTCTGCACTGTGGGGATTCTATGAAAATTAACTCTTCTTCCCAAGCCTTCAGTGATGGTCGAGGCTTTTTATATCACATATTAATAAAGTTGTCCTGCTTTGAAGCTATTTCAGGGCCTCTGCATCTTGAACCATGTGAGGGTCTGGAGTTTGATACAATATTGGGGCCCAACCAAGGGTACTTTAAAGCCTAAGTTTCTCCTGTTCATTAACTTCCTGCTAATTCTCAATGAATCTGCTGTCGCTGCAATGAAATTCCTGTTACAGTGAAATTTGATCAGAACAAACAATTGCCCATTAAATGGTTCCACTCCGTATACTTTGGGATATAATTAAATCGGTGTTACTGTAAATCCAAAGGCAGTGCAAACACCGCAGACATGTCAGCTGGTTCCACCATGTGATAGGAACAATTCAGAATGACATGTAGCTCTTTCTGAAACACATTTAAACCAAACAATCCCGAATGGCTCTTTCCACCTTCTGTGGCAAATAAAACGGGAAATAAACATGCTGATATTAACCCATTGGGAACTGACACATTGCTTACAATACCCTGTGATAGCAGAGGATTACAACATTCAAAGTTTATTCTGATTCAATTGATGAAATGTTTCCTGTTTCTCCATCACGCAGTTTTGCCCTCCAAAGGGTGGCACAGTGGGTTAGCACTGCTCCCTCACAACGCCAGGGACCTGGGTTCGATTCCCGGCTTGGGTCAATGTCTGTGTGAAGTCTGCACGTTCTCCCCGTGTCTGCGCGGGCTTCCTCCGGGTGCTCCAGTTTCCTCCCACAGTCCAAAAGACGTGCTGGTTGGGTGCATTGGCCATGCTAAATTCTCCTTCAGTGTACCTGAACAGGCGCCAAAATGTAGCGACTAGGGGATTTTCACAATAACTTCATTTCACAAGCCTACTTGTGACACTAATAAATAAACCAATAAATAAAATAAAGATACAATTTGTGAATGCCTTGATGCCGAGAGGCAACAATGTCTTGTCACTTATAGAGCAAACTATGAAGATTTTGCTTCCTCTTTATCAACGATTAGGTGCATTGATCCAAACGGGAGCCGGAGTGTGGCGACTAGAGGAATTTCACAGTAATTTCATTGCAGTGTTAATGTAAGCCTTACTTGTGACTAATAAATAAATAAACTTTATCAATGAAAATAGGTCCCCAAAACCATTCATCTTCAGTTACATTTCCATAATGTTTATTTCAGTCGCAAAATGCCGTTACAAATGTAATTTTCTTAATCAAGTACAAAAATTAAACTGGAAGCATGGACAGAAATCTCTGAGAGAGCTGTCTGGAGTTCAACATATTCAATTCTAAATATAGGTAAGTGCCAATGACAGTCGTGGCGCAGTCTCTGACAGATGAGTGTGCCACCTTGCTACACTTCACCACCTGAGGCACTGGTTCCAGGTTTGATCCAGAACTAGTCTGACAGAGTTAATCAGAATGTTTTCCAGCTTGGTCCAACATTGTGTAAATCTGCATACCTTTGTTTTAAAAGCGAAAACGTGGCGCATGATTAAATGATTTATTGATCGCAGGAAGGAGCGAGCCTTCAAGCAGACTGAATCAGACCCACCAAACAAATGTGATATGCTTTGCCTGCAGGGTTCGGGATCTGCAGTTTGTTTGTTTTATTTAAAGCTGTCAGTGAAATTTGACATTTTTATAACAGGCGCGTTTGGTAACATAATCATAGACCATAAAAGAGAAATGGGGAAAGAAAAAGTATAATTCCATCTCCCCAGAAAAGAAATAAATGGCGCAAAACTGCTTCCAGTCCACAGAATAAAAAAAACCTACAAATCACAAATAGAGAGAACGGAGCAGAAGGAAAATCCTTAAAAAAAAGGATTGAAATGGTTTGAGCTGAGAGATCACATGGGGAGAAGTCTTAAGACACAAGTTCAAACGAGGTGCTGTAAAGATGGAAGTTGCTGAGTGAGACGAGGGAAGGGAATTAAAGGGGAGCCTGTGGAGGCGTCACAACAGCCGCCAAATTCCTCCAGCAATATTTGCTTTAAGGGAAAATGCTGGTATCAGGAAACAAAGACCACCAACTACCCAATTACACTGGCCTTTTCTGCAATAGTAAATTCAGCCTGTAGCGTGCTATCGAAGCAGCCAGCGTGTTCTTGTGTTGAAGCCTGATTACAATAGTCTAGAGATAATCCTGATTGGGAAGGCGATGGCCTCGTGGTATTATCGCTAGACTATTAATCCAGCAATTCATCTAACGTTCTGAGGACATGGATTCGAATCCCACCATGGCATATATTGAAATTCAAATTCAATCAAGAATATCTGGAATTAAGAATCTACTGATGACCATGAAACCATTGTCGATTGTCAGAAAAACCCATCTCGGTCACTAATGTCCTTTAGGGAAGAAAATCTGCTGTCCTTACCCGGTCTGGCCTACATGTGACTCCTGAGTCATAGCAATGTGGTTGACTCTCAATTGCCCTCGGGTAACTAGGGATGGGCAATAAATGCTGGCCAGCCAGTGACATCCATGTCCCAAGAATAAATAGAAAAATTGTAGCAAGATTCCCAAAATCGTCACGGCAAGATTATACACAACATGCATTCACGTTAACTCCTTCAGGAATTTACAGTGCTAGTACAGAGGTAAATTCCCACAACATGTGCATCAGGATTCCCAATCTTTCCCTCAAGAGTGATCCAATATCTCCCCCATCCAATGAAGCTGTTGTGGTATTCCCTGTCAAAGGTCTTATATCAGATTTAAAATCAAACAGCAGGAGCTGTGTTGGTAAAGTTATGTTTAGAGACACGTGTTTGATATGATATCAATGGGACAATGTCAGACTGCCATGTTGCTCTAAGTACTGAGCCAATGATATCAAACCGTATCGGATCCCAAACGCCATCTCTACATAAAATCAGCAATGCCTGTCTCACTTCTGCAACGTAGGGTAAAACCAATCAGCCTCAAGACAATTCAAATCCAGCTCACACTCCTTACTAGGGAGTGAATAATTAGATATTTGGTGAATTCTATTCCTGTCACTTTCCCAGCTGTGTGACTGATTAGATTTGATTTATTATTGTCACATGTATTGGGATACAGTGAAAAGTATTGTTTCTTGCATGCTATACAAAGCATACTGTTCATAGAGTGCACAGGGGAGAAGGAAAGGAAAGGCTGCAGAATGTAGTGTTACAGTCATAGTTAGCGTGTACAGAAAGATCAACTTAATGCAAGGTAGGTCCATTCAAAAGTTGTTCGTGAGTCGGTTGGTACGGGACCTCAGACTTTGGTATCATTTTCCTGTCAGAAGAAGGTGGAAGAGAGAACTTCCGGGGGGTGTGTGGGGTCCTTGATTATGCTGGCTGCTTACCTGAGGCAGCGGGAAGTGTAGACAGAGTCAATGGATGGGAGGTTGGTTTGAGTGATGGACTGGGCTTCGTTCACGAACCTTTGTAGTTTCTTGCGGTCTTGGGCAGAGCAGGAGCCATACCAAGCTGTGATATAACCAGAAAGAGTGCTTTCTATGTGCATCTGTAAAAGTTGGTGAGAGTCGTAGCTGACATGCCAAATTTCCTTAGCCTTCTGAGAAAGTAGAGGCATTGATAGGCTTTCTTAACTATAGTGTCGGCATGGGGGGGATCAGGTCAGGTTGTTGGTGATCTGGACACCTAAAAACTTGAAGCTCTCGACCCTTTCTACTTCATCCCCATTGATGTAGACAGGGGCATGTTCTCCTTTACGCTTCCTGAAGTTGATGACAGTTGGTTTCCTCGTGAATTTGGGCTAATAACTTTAGTATTTCATAGTTCAGCAATTTGTTTTGTCAACTTTTCATTTCTGTCAGTTGATACCGAGGTTTTTATGATGCTTTCAGATCATTGTTTTGATCTAAATAAATTTCCTCCTCCTTCCCAGCAATAGCACTATTTCAGATAGGATTGAGTTTCCCTGTTGACATGTTTGGAGGATGTACATAGAGACACCAGGCAGGTCAAGCTACATGAAAGACCCTCCATGTCACCCACTTTACCCACACACCCGTACCTGCAGAGAGAACTAGCAGCCCTCACTTTACATCCAATCTGTGCAAACAGAAACTCCACTCTCCAGAGGGAGCAAGAACAGCAGCAATAGTATGGCACCGTTAAGAGTGGTGAATGCTTGACCAATCATCAGGCTAGGTGCTTTCTCAGTCATTGACTGTTTTGCTTTCAATGACACTGTACAAAGGGAGACTTTCCATTTCACTCTCAATTACCCCCTCCTGTGGGGAACAACCTGATCTCAAATACTCCCCCTTCCAGGTTGGGAAGCGCCTTGTCTCAAATACCCTCCCATGGGGAAGATTCTTGTCCAAAATGCCTCTCCCCCTGTGGGGAAGAGCCTCATCTCAAATCCCCCCCCCCCCCCCCCCCCCCCCACCCTCCGGTGGGGAAGAAGCTGTGTCGTGACTGCCCTGAAAAAATACCAATTCTGGAAATTCTGCACATCACAACATGGCCAACACCACCTTGCTGTGCATTGGTTTTACTGCAGAGGATTGGTGTGCTTTTCATTGGAAATGTGTAGGTAACATGAGTATCTTTTCACTCAGAGAACCACTAAGTCGACCTTAAGTTTTGTTAGTTACCAATCAGCCAAACAATCAGTTAAATTGTTGTCATATTTGAATAGATTTTCAGGGAGAAACATAGCTGGATGATGAAAACCGTGAGCATCTTTTTCACCTTGTCCACACTTCCACTCTGTCTACACTTCCCACTGCCTCGGCAAAGCAGCCAGCATAATTAAGGACCCCACGCACCCCGGACATTCTCTCTTCCATCTTCTTCCTTCAGGAAAAAGATACAAAAGTCTGAGATCACGTACCAACCGACTCAAGAACAGCTTCTTCCCTGCTGCTGTCAGATTTTTGAATGGACTTGCCTTGCATTGAGTTGATCTTTCTCTACACCCTCGCTATGACTGTAACACTACATTCTGCACTCTCTTCTTTCCTTCTCTATGAACGGTATGCTTTGTCTGTATAGTGCGCAAGAAACAATACTTTTCACTGTATATTAATACATGTGGCAATAATTAAATCAAATCAAATCAAATCCTGGGCATCACATAATAAAGTTATCGTGGAGTTGTTGACTAATTGTACCAATTGATCTCTAGCAATAAGTCTACAATGACCCAGACATGAGGAAACCCTTGCCCTTCCCAGTGGTGGAAAGATTTTAGATCCTTTGTCTATTTAGAGGCTGGTGCTTTCGTTATTATTATCAGTAGAATTTTTGAAAGTGAGGACATTTGAAAAGAATCATCAACTGGGCGGCACGCTGGCACAGTGGTTAGCACTGCTGCCTCACAGCGCCTGGCACCCGGGTTCCATTCCAGGCTTGGGTGACTGTCTGTGTGGAGTTTGCACATTCTCCGCGTGTCTGCGTGGGTTTCCTTCGGGTGCTTCAGTTTCCTCTCACAGTCCAAAGATGTGCAGATTAGGTTGATTGGCCATGCTAAATTCCCCCCAGTGTCCCAAGATGTGTAGATTAGGAGAAGAGGTAGGGGAGATACATGGATAGGGCCTGGTTGGGGTGATCTGTTGGAAAGTTGGTGCAGACTCAATCACCAGAATTCTACTGCTTCGCCCGCCACAGAATCGGAGCGGGCAAGGGACGGAAAACGGAAATGTCCATTGACTCGGGTGAGATTTTCCGCTCGAGCAAGGCTGTAAAATCCCACCCAATGCGTCCTTCAGCACTGTAGGGATTCTACAATTCTATGATTAAGATTCTAACGCTATTCATCACTAATTAATAGTCCCTTTTGTAAAAAGTGCCCAGGTTTGACTGCTCCATTCCATGTGTAAATGTCTTTCATTATCATTATTTTAAAATCAGTAAATTACTATCAATTCTCATCTCATGGTTCCTTCATAGAAATTATATCCTGCCTTGTATGTTAGATGTTAAAAAGAATCTCCATATCTGTGGCAGGGAAGTTATAGTGAACTGTCTCAAGTTGCGAATGAAAACTAAAATAGATAATACCATCAGGTCAAATGAGAGTTTAAGGTAAATTAAACTACACGCTGCAAATTATTAATACTCTAAAGCAATGACAAGAAACAGACTTTGTAAATAAGTTAAAGGCAAAATGTTATGGATGGTGGAACAATAACAGATAATGCTGGAAAATCTCAGCAGGTCCAACAGCGTCAGTGGAGAGAGAATAGAGCCAACTTTTCGAGTCTGGATGACTCGTTGTAAATGAGTTGCATGTTTTGCTTTCAAATCTAAAGTTAAAATCTGCCATATCTGTGTTGTTTCTGTCTCCAGCTTGAGAAAAGGGAGGTAAAAAATAGAAATAAATGATTGCCCAAGTATATTACTTGAAATGTAAGTACAAGCTCTTTACAAGGGCGGCATGGTGGCACAGTGGTTAGTGCTGCTGCCTCACAGTGCCAGGGACCCGGGTTCGATTCCTGGCTTGCGTCACTGTCTATGCAGAGTCTCAACATTCTCCCCGTGTCTGCGTGGGTTTCCTCCGGGCGCTCCGGTTTCCTCCCATGGTCTGAAAGACGTGCTGGTTAGGTGCGTTGGCCATACTAAATTCTCCCTCGGTGTACCCGAACAGGCGCCGGAGTGTGGCGACTAAGGGATTTTCACAGTAATTTCATTGCAGTGTTAATATAAGCCTACTGGTGACACTAATAAATAAACTTAAACTTAAAGCCCAAAACAACTTTGTGTACTCACAAGATTTTAGTGGAATCTTGGAAGTAACTGGCAGCGAGGGATGTTGTGTCGTCACATCGTTCAATAATCTCTTCCAACAATACAGGAGAAATATAGATTAACACAGCGCAGCATGGGAAGTGAGGATAAAACCAAGTCTCCCATTTGGCTGGTCTGTAACATCTCAGCACAGAATATAGCAAAGGAAGTATTTGCAGTGAAATGATGCCAGAAATCCATAATATAAACTGAGTATGCTGGAGATGCACAATAGATCAATCAGCACCAGAGAGAGAAGATGGTGGTGATGGATTGGTTGGGACCCTTTCTTCGAACTGTCACGGGTCACACAGGAGGTCTTCTGGTTGGGCTGCTCTGCATATTCAACATGTTTCCTCTTTATGCCCTTGGCTTATCGAACTATCTTTTCCCATAATAGGAATAAAGATGCCTGCAACGACCTGTTTGGGAATTCCGATTCATGCTTTGAATCTCTGGATGCACAGGAAATGCCAATGGAAGATCATTACTGCCCAACCTGGGACAGCAGCACCATGCTTACAAAATATCTGATTCCAATTCCATTCGGCTCAAAGAAGTAATGGCAGCAACAGCAGGAACGCTATTGGTCTCTTTACTTGCATTGAACAGTGTTTTAGGAGTTCCAGAAATTGGTAACTATACAGCTGTAAATTCTGTTGTGAAAACGATTGCATTCTACACATTTTATTAGTCGAACTGCAGTTTGCCTGTCCAAACTGTAACTGTGTTAAATACAAGTCTCTCCAATTAAGGCCGTACATCACCCTACTTATCAATTCTTATATCCCCAAATACGTCTTGTGTCCTCCAGTACTGATTTATTATGAAAGGTTGTGAATTTAGCCCAGTCCATCACGTAAACAAGCCTCCCATCCATTGACTCTGTTTACTCCTCCCACTGCCTCAGGAAAGCACCCAGCATATCAAGGACCCAACGCTCCCTGGACATTCTCTCTTCCATCTTCTTCCAAAAGTCTGAGATCATATACCAACTGACTCAAGAACAGCTTCTTCCCTGCTGCCATCAGACTTTTGAATGGACCTACTTTATATTAAGTTGATCTTTCTCTACACCCTAGCTATGACTCTAACACTACATTTTGCACCCTCTCTTTTCCTTCTCCCCTGTGTTCTCTATGAATGATATGCTTTGTCTGTATAGCGCACAAGAAACAATACGTTTCACTATATACCAATACATGTGACAATAATAAATCAAATCAAATTCCTTATTTCCCTGGTTCAATCATTGTCACCAACTTGTTTAACAAATCTGCTTCTGTTTCTGCTTTGGTTGTGTCGGACTAATATCTGTATTCCACCTATATTTACCTGGTTAGTACTAACTAAACCGGACGTGATCTGCTGAGATGGTAGCTCTGATAAGGAAAACTTAGAAATGGAAATAGTCTTAAGGTGGGTCTTGAAGGTTTCCAGTAATCAGGTTGTGGCTATTTCTTTTGTCAGCTTGTTCCATCACGCAATTGCCCTTGGGAGGAAAGATTGTTAATTCACTGCCTTGGAAACAAATGGGGCGGGATTTTCCGGCCGCATTCGCCCCGGAAACAGAAAATCCCGCCTGAGGTCAATGGACCTTTCCATGGTCCGCCCCTCGCCCACTACGATTCCCGTGGCGGGCGGAATGGGAAAATTCGTCCCATGATCTTTATAGTTTGTATGGATGGCCACCTCGTGTTTTGTCATTGTCAGTGGACACTGGGTACTAGTTTCTGTTAAGTCTCCACCCTCTGAAACTTCCTCCACAACCCATCAGATTACTGGCTGGTCCAGTAAGCACTCTCCTGTCCATTGCTTATCATATGCCCATATGCTGTAAACTTCTCTGCCTTGTTCACATCCCTTTCTGCTGCCAGAAGCCCCCTAAATCTCAACTATACTTTTGACCCACCCCCAAACCCTTATTTCTCCTGCACTCATTGTTCTTCTTTTCCTTCCAATCTCTGAAGGGTGCCGAAATGTTGATGTGTATGTGAAGAGCTCCAGTGAACATTGCTGTCCATGTAGATGATCACATTGTCACAAAAGGTCACTTCCTTCCTCTGGCACTAGCGATGAAGGCGATGAAGTGTTATGGTGGGGTGGACCAGCCCACAAATAGGTGTGGGTCAGAGCAACATGTGGAGCATCTTATTCAAAATTTTTTTTCGTGAAAACACATTTTATCTTGCAAAGGTCAGAGCAGGGTGACGGTGCAAGGTTAGGGCAATGCAAAACCTGGCAAGTTGTAGAAAAACAAAGTTAATCTCGGGAACAAATGTATTTAAAACCAAAGGGCAGGGGTGGGCAATAATAACCTAAACATCACTTGTTTCTTATATCAACAAGCAGAGGCTGCTTGTGCCAGCAATGAGTAATTTGTAAGTAAGCTGGGGTGCACAAGTACCAAACTAAACCGCTACATTAACAACTCAACCCCAAGATAAATGTTAAGCACAACTGTTCATGATTTCATAAGTAAATCTGTGTGGAAGGTGGAGCAAATTAGAATAAGGGGATCATTTTTGCACAGCTGTAGTGGGAAAGGAATTATTTATTAATTCATTAGTATCATAAGTAGGCTTCCATTAACACTGCAATTAAGTTATTGTGAAAATCCCCAAGTCGCCACACTCCGGCGCCTGTTCGGGTACACTAAGGGAGAATTTAGCATTGCCAATGCACCTAACCAGCACGTCCTTTGGACTGTGGGAGGAAGCCGGAGCACCTGAAGGAAACCCATGCAGACATGGGGAGGATGTGCAGACTCCACAGAGACAGTGACCCAAGCCAGGAATTGAACCCGGGTCCCTGGCGCTGTGAGGCAGCAATGCTAACCACTGCGTCACTGTGCCACCCTATTGAATTGGAAGCAGAATGCATTTATTTGATTATTCCCATGGAATTGTCTGTTTCCACATCTAACAGTTAGTTCTCTTCTTATTTTCACATTACTGCACACTACCATCGCCGACCATTTGTGGTGAAATCACTCTGTATCTAGCTCAGTAACAACTTTGATTGTTGCCTCACAGTTATCTGTCATATCCAGTACCGGGAAGACCTTGAAAGACTATCTTGTGTCCGCTTACACTTTTGCCTTGAGTTTCATGTGGTCATCACTTATTCTGAAAGTGTCCAGTGCATTTACACAGCAAACTAAATCTTGTTCCTTCACCTGATCCACTGAAACCTCAGCTGCAAATATTTACCACTGTCTCCAACATTTCTTTCTTCAAATGGACATTGATCTTCAGTCACTTTATTTTGCCTCATGTACATAAACCTCTGGATCGGCACCGACGTAAAACAGCCAAGTTCCTTCTGAGCAGCTGATTAAAATTCAACTGCAAGAACAGATCTACGACCCGTGCTTTCCCTCTAAAAGGTGTCCAAAAGCCCAACATCCGTAGAACACAAGAATCCTCTTCCAACCCGCATTTTAGAAACGCAACAAAAGCAGTTCCTGAATATTCAAAAAAAAAAGGAGTAGGAAAATCCAATCATGCTGTGAAAGGTGACACTGTGACCTAACAATTATGTCAAATACAGCTCGAAATTGTAGAAAATGACAAATTTGCTTGTAAAAGAACCTATTTTGCGTCTCATTAATGCAGCAATAATTGAATACTGGTCATACACAGTCAGTGCACAGTTATTTCTGTTGCTGCACCCTTATTATAACGAAATCACAATGCATGAAAATAGCACTCCTTTTACTTTGCGAGAAAATAAATACTTGTGAAAACATTTACTATCGCCTATATAATTACCGATTATAAAATTATACCTCAAAATCTTGCCTCAGTCTGCACATTTTGCCAGAGTGGCTAAAACTGCACTTTTAACACTTTAAACATCCAGCTCTTTCTCCCTGTGCTCCAGTTATCATTTTAATCTCAGTGAAGAGTGGATTCTTGGATAAGCCTTTTGTACTCTACAATTAGCTGAAAATGGCAAATTTAATTTAGTTTTGGTTGGGAGCTAAGTTTTGCATTCGATCAATGCACAGCAGGTAAAAAGCAGAAGATGATAACTGCAGGCAAAGGAATTGTTAGTCGTGGAGGGTTATCACGTTCTGAGACTTGTAGTCTGCAAAGGCTTGGGAGGTCTACAACAAGCCACACATTTCTCTTGTCTGTGAGACCTTTTAAAAGGTCCCCTTGTTAAGTCTGAAATGACACTATGACAGGCTGCATGAGAGATTTAGACAATGAAACAGACTGCAGCACTGATTATTTCCACTCTTGTGATTGGCAGTTCACGCCCATCTAACAATATCGAAATACACTTTGCTGCTAATTTTCTCCAAACCAAAACTGCTCGTATTTCAAGGTCACCTTATTAAAGAGTTTCAAGGCAGATTTCGGCAAAGATGTGTATATTTACGAGAGCACACATCAATGGTCACTGGGGAAGATAAGCTTTGCGAGAAAAGGCACCCTTCACACATCATTGCAGATAAAACTGGCCTTGCCCATTCACACCATCCCCGGCTGTAAACCATTCAGGGAAACAGTTAATAAACGGAGCAGATCATATAAAGATAAAATGATGGTTAGCCCGACACAAAAAAGTCCCTAACTGCTTTCATTTGATTTATATGGGCCTTTCCCAAAGCAATGCTGAACCCTTTTGTGTTTGGGTTCATTGGAGCAAGTTTGAGATCCATGCTTTTGTTTGTCGCTCGGTAATGAAGAGCTCTTCACCTCAATGCAACTTTATTTCACCATTAGCCGAAGCCCTTGAAACACTCATTGAGAAAACAGGAGGTTTAAAACCCTTCAAAATCAAGGTGTTTAGTGCCACTCTTGTATCAATCAAGGAGCCCCTCCAGTAAGTGCTATTTCCTCTTGGTGCTGAGATTTACATGAAATATTCATAAAGCATTCAGTTGCGCTCTTCAGTCTTTTAATAATCACTTTTAAGAAAAAGCTGCAATCATCTCAGTCAGGGCAGGGTGTTATGGGATGTGCTGCACCTTTCAATGCCAGCCTTCCTGCAGATTGCTAGTTTTATAATGAGGTGATTGACATCACAGGGCTACTAAAGGTTCTCATTGCAAATCCAGACAACTGCTGCCTGTTTGTCCGATCTTCACAGGCTTACATTCTCTTGCAATTGTGCATTTGACTAATGGTGTGCAAAAGAAAAAAGAGGAACCCGAGTAAGCAATATCGTTTATATGTCAATTTATAATTTTGAGGGAAAAAAAGGCTTGAAATCAAAAACGGTGCAGTCTTCAACATTGAGAGAGGAAAAAGAGTTGATAGAAATATTGTGACATCATTTAGCAGATATAATCCTAAAAACTGACCATCTGTCAATAGACATTTCCATTATTTTCAACTTTCAATTTGAATGAATTGATTACCTATATTCTTTATGCGGGCTCAGAGGCATGGGTTCAATAAGCTTTTGTCTGCTGTGCTAGTTTACTTTATAAAGCAGGCAGTAAATGTTGTTCAGTGGAAAAGAAAGGTCAATGCACAAGAATAGAAGCAAAAAAGCCACGGTGTTGTCAGAGATTTGCCTCCTACAAACCCCACCCATGGTTAAACCCAAGTCGAAGCCATGGAGGAGATTAGTCAACATGTTGCTATTGATGCCTGTTAGGATGCAGCCACTGATTTGAGTGGACGGCACCCAAGTTATGTTGCTCGTCTGAACCACACTTCGATCAAGGATTGTTGAGCTCATGGCGAATCATTCGATGGAACAAAAGCAGCGTACTGGAGATGCCAGCAATCAAAAGCATACGCTGAAACACGCAGCAGGCCAGGCAGCATCTGTGGAGAGAGAGACTGAGTCAACCGTTCAGGTCGATGACCTTTCATCAGAACTTTGAAAGGTCATTCATCTGAAACATTAACTCTGTTTCTCTCTCCACGGATGTTCCCTGACCTGCTGAGTGCTTCCGGCATTTTATCCTGTTTTATTTCACGTTATCCAATGCAGTAGCAGAATCCTGCTCACTGCTCAGTGAATTCTGGAATGTTAGAAAAGTCTCTTTCTCCAATTTGGGAAATTTAAGATGGATTTGTGCTTGTGGTACAATTATTTTGTGATGGACTGTGTCTTTCAGCTTGTCTCCCATTTGGTGTCAAATCCCTAACTTCCCTTTTCCTTCAATTACCTTTAGGGTGGCACGGTGGCACAGTGGTTAGCACTGCTACCTCACAGCGTCAGGGATCCAGGTTCGATTCCCAGCTTGGGTCACTGTCGGTGTGCAGTTTGCATGTTCTCCCCGTGTTTGCGTGGGTTTCCTCTGGGTGTTCCGGTTTCCTCCCACACTCCAAAGATGTGCGTGTTAGGTGGATTGGCCATGCTAAATTGCCCCTTAGTGTCAGGGGGGCGAGCTAGGATAAATGCATGGGGTTACAGGGAGGGGGCCTGGGTGGGATTGTGATCGGTGTAGACTCGATGGGCTGAATGGCCTCCTTCTGCACTGTAGACATTCTATGTTTCTAAAAAGGCAGACAAACAACTTCCAGCCACTCATCTGTCAACAAAGCACTTTATTTGGCTAAGAGAAGATGAATGAGGGTGGCCCAATTTAACTTGTTTTTTAAAAATTCTACTTCCAATGAACCATGGAAAAATTATGAAACAAATAGAGGCCATTCAGCCCATCATATCTGCGCCTGCCAAAAAGTAAACAATACAAAATTAGCCACCCATTCTAATCCCAGTGCTGAGGCTGGGTATGGTTTGCTTTATTTATGCTTAATTTTAAGATATTTCTGCGGATGCAATTACATTTAAAGCTTAAGCATAAAAAATTAACTTGACCACGTTTTAAAACTCAGAAGGCATGCTGTGTTAGTTAGAAAATTGACTGCATTTTTGCAAAGTACAATGCCAGCAAAACAGGCTTTTATAAGCCAAACAAAGCTTTTCATAACCAACATCTGCAAGGCCTGGCCTGTTTCTCTAAGTTAGAGACAGCATGTGCCAAACAATTTCGATAATGGATCACACATATTGCAGTTTCAGCTGTATGTTTTGAGTTCAGTGTGTGATCAGTACAGGGCTGGCAGGAAAAGCCAGTCTCTCTCCAGCTTTTTTCTCTTTCTGTTCACTTTTGTAATGATTTAATTTTAAGTTCTGTTCAATAAAAGAAATTCATTATACTAGAGCCGTCTTCATCTATTCAAAGGAATGAATAGACCCTACACCCACCTTCCAGCTCATAGTCCACAGCCTTGCAGGTAAGAGCACTTCAGATCCAGGAACCTTTTAAATAAAGACTGACATTTGGGCTGAATATGGTTGTGTCAGACAGTTGACTGCAAAATCCTCCAAAACCAGCACTTGTTTTACCCTTTGTACATCTAGAAAAAGGTGCACCAAGATACAACCCGGGGTGCATTGCCCCAGGGAAGTTTATTCCTGCAGTAAATAAAGTTCCCCATTATTGTTTGCTTAATTTGCATAACCCTGACATTTTCTACAGCCTCGGTGCCCTTTCCCAGGTCAGAACATCAATCTGCCACATTCCTTTAACATCATTACTTCCGATTGCCTTTGTAAATGGCGCAGTGACACAGTGATTAGCACTGCTGCCTTACAGTGCCAGGGACCCAGGTTTGATTCCCAACTTGGGTCATTGGCTGTGTGGAGTCTGCACGTTCTCCCCGTGACTACGTGGGTTTCCTTCGGGTGCTCCGGTTTCCTCCCACAGTCCAAAGATGTGCTGGTTCGGTGGATTGGCCGTGTTAAATTGCTCCTCAGTGTCAGGGGGACTAGCTAGGGTAAATGTATGGGGATAAGACCTGGGTGAGGTTGTGGTCGGTGCAGACTCGATGGGCTGAATGGCCTCCTTCTGCACTGTAGGATTCTATTCTATAATTCTATAAATACTCTGCAACATTCTTTCTGTATCGGGTCATTTTTGTCAAACCTCCCTGAGATTTATTTCCTCTTTTATTCAGTGAGGTGGCATTCGACCATCCCCGAAATCTATTTGTGTTTCTTAGTAGCAGAGGACAACAAAGCAAAACTTGATATGAAGTAATTTAGTTTAAATCTAGCAGATGTCACAACTGTATTAATGAACATTTCAGCTTTTACTGAAGTCGAATCCCTGCAGTGCGGAAGGAAGCTATTCAGCCTATCGAGCCTGCACTGACTATCCGACACGGAATATTACCCCTTACCCCTCTGCCCTATCCCCATAACCCTACTCATTTACCCCACTAATCCCCCTAACCTACACATCTTGGGACACTGAGGGGCAATTTAACTTGGCCAATCCAGCTAAACTGCACATCTTTGGATTGTGGGAGGAAAGTGGAGCATTGGGAGAAGACCCACGCAAACACGGGGAGAATGTGCAAAGTCCAGACAGACATGTATGTGGTTAATTGGCTCTTCAGCTATTAGAATTGGAAGAGAATTGCTATTCCAGGCACATCACCATTGCCTGACTTCTTTTCCGTTCTATCAAAGCAATCTCAGGAATTGTCTGACCCAAGCTACTTCGGGCACATTGTCATGGAGGGATTGACAGGGTTTTGGAGGGGATTATGGAGACGTGGGTTTGAGTGAATCGCTACTGCTCTCTGACAGTCCACGCTGATCATCAACCAGGTAGTTCATGGGTAACCCTGGTCACTAAGCAGCCATCCGCACATTGGTTGGACCTCTGGAAAAATGCAGGCACAGTGATCTGTTTTTGGAAGGAAGCACTGCATCACCCCCTCAGGAAAGCAGGCACGTGACTTGTATCATTCTCATGATATGTCTGGACATTCAGAAGAGGCACGCCTTACTGTGCACAGATTCAAGTGGTCCCGGAGATGTATCTCCATGGTGACATGATTACATGGGGCAGCATGGTGGCACAATGGTTAGCACTGCTGCCTCACAGCTCCAGGGACCCGGGTTCGATTCCCAGCTCGGGTCACTGTCTGTGCAGAGTATGCACGCTCACCCCATGTCTGCGTGGGTTTCCTCCGGGTGCTCCGGTTTCCTCCCACAGTCCGAAAGACGTGCTGGTTAGATACATTGTCCATGTTAAAATTCTCCCTCAGTGTACCCGAACAGGCGCTGGAGTGTGGCGACTAGGGGATTTTCACAGTAACTTCATTGCAGTGTTAATGTAAGCCTACTTGTGACGAATAAATAAACTTTAACTTTTACAACCCATAGCTCCCCGTTCTTGGCAGCTTGGCTATCCCTGCAGTTGGTGGGAATATTTTCTGTATGCACTGACCCCTCGGGGGATGTGGGCATGGTCACCTGCTGCAGTCTGCAATGGCTCAAGAGTGCCAAAAATTCTGAGCCTTGATGGGCCCCAGGAGATGTGCTGCCATTGGCTGCAGGCCTGGCAGGAGCAGGAAGTAACCCTGCGGTATCTCAGGGCTGAGTCTTTGTCTGGCCTTAATGTCGCAGTGGAATGAGAACCTCCTAAAACATTGTTCCTCACTGAGTTAAGTGACCGGATATCTGTGGGCCCAGTTTGGAGAGTACCTTCCCCACGCCCATCCTGTCATTCACAATAGGACCACTAGAAATAGAAACAGAAGTTGGCCATTCAGCCCCTTGAGCCTGTTCCATCACTCAATAGGATCATGCCCTGATCCGACCTTCCTCATGTCCACTTTCTTGTCCTTTCCCCGTAACGCTTCATTCCCTTATTGATCAAAAATCTATCTATCTCAGCCTTAAATATACAGCGGAATCTATTCCCCACATCTCTCTGTGGAGTTCCAAAGACTCTCAACCCTCTGAGAGAAGAAATTCCTCAGCATCTCAGTCTGGAGATAAAATTGGAGCCCCTTTATTCTGAGACTATGCCCTCTGGTCCTAGACTCTCCCATGGGGTGGCGGGGGGAGGGGGGGGGGGGCAGCGGGTTGGTTCGTGGCGGCCATGTTGTATTTCAGGTCGGGAGGCCTGCGAGCGTGTGGGGGAGTGGGGGGCTGTTGTTACTCATGGGGTCTGACATTGGACTCTCAGCACGGACCCGGGTCTGAGCGCTGACCTCAGGTTTAGGGCTGACTCTGGGTCCTAGTGCTGGCAGCAGCAAGCAGTGTTGCTGGTTGGGGGTGGGCTTTTAACTCTCTTAAGTGGCAGTGCTGCAGTCTCAGGACTTGTCAAGCAGCACTGTGTGGGGCCACTACTGCATGGGTAGTGGGTGTGTGCTTGTGAGTGGAGGGGGGGGGGGGGGAATATAAGGGGCTGTGTTGCCATTCTGGGGGGCTCTGGGAGGGATATGGGGAATGAGTGTTGTTGGGCTGGGGGTGAGCAAAGTTCTCTAACTTTTCCATCTGTCTCTCCCCTTCCCCAACCACCCACCCCATCCCACCCCCCTTCAGAGTGACGAGATGGCTTTTGCGATGCAACCAATCGATCTTGCTGTTCTTTTGGTTGCTGCTGGAGCTGAGGAGGAGGAGCAGGAGGAAGAATTGCAGGCCCAGGAGACCCAGGCCTCACCACTCGCAGGAGGAGAAGGAGACGGCCACCAGAGGCAGGATGTAGCCGCCATTCACCCCGAGGGGGGAGAGGAATGCAAGCGAAGGAGGGAGCGGAAACCCCGACAGTTCCGCACGCGAATGCTCCTCGAGCAACTGTCGGACATCGCATGTCACCGATGGCTCTGGCTCTGAAAGGAGACAGTGCAATGTCTGTGCCATTTTTTGCAGGATCTGGCACCTCGGGGCACCCACGCCCAGTGGCTGTGAAAGTGACGGCTGCCTTAAACTTTTACGCCGCCAGGTTCTTCCAGACCGCCAGTGGAGACCTTTGTGGCATTTTCCAATCATCCGTCTACAGGTGTGTGAAGGAGGCCACGGATGCCCTGTGTGCCCGGGCTGGCCAGTATATCAAATTTGACCTGGACCAGGCCCAGCAAGTAGCCCAGGCTGCAGGATTCGCGGCCATCGCGGAGATGCAGGGGGTTATAGACTGCACCCACCTCGCCCTCAAGGAAGAATCCAGGAAGATTCATAAACAGAAAATGCTCCGACAAAGGGTCATCCAAACTCAAAATGTTGGAGAGAGAATTCTCTCTCCTCAGAGGCTGTCAGACCTGCTGAGATTTTTCAGCATTTTCTGTTTTTGGTTTCAGATTCCAGCATGCGCAGTATGTTGCTTTTATCTTAGATCCACAACAATCCATCTCAATGCCCTTTGAAATTTACCTGGGTGGCTCCTGCACTTAGCTCCTATGTTGCTAAATTACAATGGGTTCCTATCTACAAGAACCCCTGGTTAAATATTGAAATAATCCTGCCATCTATAGCAGGCAGGTGACTGGACTGCCTAAGTGCTAACAAGTGGCAAAATAATTGCAGTCAGCCTATTTGCACAAACAAGATGACAGGGCGACCGTATTAACATTCCCAGCGCACTGCACCTGTTGGAGTGGGTTAAAATCAACATGCCTGCTCCAGCTATCGGTTTATAACTTTACATTAAAAACAGATGTGTCTCTTGTTTCTTTTAAACTGAGCAGGGTATAATCAATATTTCCTGCGACTAAATTCGACTGGGCATTCTTTTTAAGAAAGTGAAATGACATATTCATTGTGTACACATAGAAATTGCATTCTTTTTAACTGGTGTTACCAGTTTCCATTGATCCCCGGTTCAACTTAACAATTGCTAGTGTCTAAAAGCAGGATAATTAATGCCGACATTACAATAGCCAGAGTGGGATAGTTATTCCATCTGAATGGATGCAAAGTGGAGTGTGAGCTTGGAACTTTTTTTATTCTAACCCAAATGTCCACATAAAGGCAAGTTCCATTGTGTTATGTATTTGAATCATTCACACTTAGAACTGTTGAGAAATAACATCCTGCTGTGAATCTCCTTGTCCATTGTACTGCCAGGAATTCAACTTCCTACAAGCGTACGCAGAAAGCCCCATTAGTCATCTGTCAAGAACCTTAAAAAACATTCTTACCTACATTGCTGTGGTTCTAACCACAGACTAAATCGACTTCCTAGCGAACTGCCATGGTGCCCGGGAAAGCAAAACAAGAGATGGTAAATGGCAGCATGGAATATGGAACGAGTCCTTCTGAGATAGATGGGTTAATCCACTGACATAAATTCAGTTATTGATGAATTAACTGAAAGTGGTCCCATTCGGCTCAGAATTTTATTTTTGAACCTTCACCCCGACTGGTTACTTTCCCCGTGATAGAAGATATACATCATTTTTGTTGTGGGTGGAGATCACATATAATGAAAAATCTTTGAACAAAATCTATAATGCGAAGTGAAAGGGGAAACTTAGATACCCCAGCACCACACAAACACAGAGATACCTTCCACTGGTTTAAAATGACAGAATAATTTACCAGATAGCACAATGAATATCACGACCATCCTTCCTTCTTTTGAAAGTGAAGCTTGGTGGAGTTCTGCAATGAGAAGGTACAAGTTTGGTATAAACATAAATCTTGGATGAAATAATGAGAAGTGGAATTTGAGTGGTGGGAGTGAAAAAATATCAATGTATCCAGCTCCCTGCAGCCCAAAGATGTGCGAGTTAGGTGGATTGGCCATGCTAAATTGCCCCTAGTGTCAGGGGGATTGGCAGGGTAATGCGCAGAATTACAGGAATGGGGCCTGGATGGGATTGTGTGCAGTACAGACTTGATGGGCCGAATGGCCTCTGTCTGCACTGTAAGGATTCTATGATTCTAATCCTTCAAATGAAAAAAAACCTAACAAGCCTTTTATTATTTCACACTTTTTTATTATCTTCCCAGTGAGCTGGCGAGGTGGATACAAAACTGGCTCGGTCAAAGAAGACAGAGGGTAGCAGTGGAAGGATGTATTTCTGAATGGAGGGCTGTGACAAGTGGTGTTCCTCAGGGATCAGTGCCGGGACCTTTGCTGTTTGTAATATATATACATGATTTGGAGGAAAATGTAACTGGTTTGATTAGTAAGTTTGTGGATGGCACAAAGGTTGATGGATTTGCGGATAGCGATGGGGACCATCAGAGGATACAGCAGGATATAGATCAGTTGGAGACTTGGGCGGAGAGATGGCAGATGGAGTTTAATCCGGACAAATGTGAGGAAGGTCTAATAAAGATAGGAAATATACAGTAAATGGCAGAACCCTTAAGAGTATTGATAGGCAGAGGGATCTGGGTGTACAGGTACACAGGTCACTGAAAGTGGCAATGCAGGTGGAGAAGGTAGTCAAGAAGGCATACAGCATGCTTGCCTTCATCGGCCGGGGCATTGATTTTAAAAATTGACAAGTCATGTTGCAGCTTTATAGAACCTTAGATAGGCCGCACTTGAAATATAGTGTTCAATTCTGGTCGCCACGCTACCAGAAGGATGTGGAGGCTTTGGAGAGGGTACAGAAAAGATTTACCAGGATGTTGCCTGGTATGGAGGGCATTAGCTATGAGGAGAGGTTGGAGAAACTTGGTTTGTTCTCACTGGAATGATGGAGGTTGAGGGGTGACCTGATAGAAGTCTACAAGATTATGAGAGGCATGGACAGAGTGGATAGTCAGAAGCTTTTTCCCAGGGTGGAAGAGTCAATTACTAGTGGGCACAGGTTTAAGGTGCGAGGGGCAAAGTTTAAAGGAGATGTACGAGGCAGATTTTTTACACAGAGGCTGGTGGGTGCCTGGAACTCGTTGCCGGGGAGATAGTGACTTTTAAGGGGCATCTGGACAAATACATGAATAGGATGGGAATAAAGGGATATGGTCCCCGGAAGGGTAGGTGGTTTTAGTTCAGTCGGGCAGCATGATTGGTGCAGGCTTGGAGGGCCAAAGGGCCTGTTCCTGTGCTGTAATTTCTATCTACTTGTTTGATTGCCTTTGATTCTAGACAAGGTTTTCATGCCTTTTTTTTATTTGAACCCCCTCTCCCTCCTCACACTCAGTTTTGATTTCTATTGTAGCTGGCTTCGTGATCATAGAATAGAATCAGAGAATCTCTACAGTGCAGAAGGAGGCCATTTGGCCCATCGAGTCTGCACTGACAATCTCACCCAGACCCGATCTCCGTAATCCCATGTATTTATCCTGCCAATTCCCCTGACACTAAGGGGCAATTTAGCATGGCCAATCAACCTAATCTGCACATCTTTGGACTGTGGGAGGAAACCGGAGCACCCGGAGGAAACCCACGCAGATACGGGGAGAATGTGCAAGCCCCACACAGGCAGTCACCTGAAGCTGGAATTGAACCCGGGTCCCTAGCGTTGTGAAGCAGCAGTGCTAACCACTGTGCCACCGTGGAGTGACTATTACTAGTCTGGATATAACATCTAAACAAAGAGCTCTGAAACTAAATATCATCACCACCTGCTAGCATACCTTACTAAATCGTCCCAACATTGTCATTCGCCAAGGCAATTTGAAGGGAAGTTGTTGTAAGCCCTGCCCTCCAATTGAATACAATTGAATCATTAATGATGAAATCTTGCCACAATGTCTTCTGCACTAATGCATTCCAGGATCTGAACATTATGTAACTCTTTAGCTCGCTCATGCTTTCCCTTCTCCCACAGTTTTGAAGCTTTTAAAACCTAGCTCGACATAATATAATTATTACTTCTGATTTATTTTGTCAAGAGTGAGGTTGTTCGCTGACAATTCTACAGTCTTCAGCCCCATTAATAACTCCTCTGATAATAAAACCGCTCTGTCAGCCTACAGCAAGACCTGGATAAGATCCAGCCTTGGGCAGGCAAGTGTCAAGTAACATTCACATCATAATGACTACCTTCCACAGGTAATGACTGTCTCAAATGAGAGCAAGTCTAGGCAGCTCCCCCTAGCCTCCCTGGCTCCACAATCATGAGTATCCTATCGACACCCTGGGAGTGGCCACTGACCATAACATGAGCTGGACAGGCATATGATCACAGTGTCCACAAGAGGAGGTCAAGATTGGGTACATAGCAACAACTGGCTTACTTTCTTACAACACCTACAATACTCAAGTAAGGAAAGCAATAAAGCACTTGCTAGAATGGCGCAGTCACAATGACACTCAAGACAGCAGACACAACCCTGGACAGAAAAATTGATTGCTCAGTGCTCCTGCCACAGGCTGAATTTCCATTCCCTCTTCCACTGGTACACTGTGAACGCCTTATTATTCCAACAACTCACTGATGTCACTTCAGTGGCCTCTCTGTTTCCAGTGACCTCTGCCCACTCAGATGGACAAGGGCAGCAATGTATCACCTCCAAGTCACACGCAATTCTGATTTGCATATATGTGGGCCGGGATTCTCCGGCCAATCACGCCAACTGGGATCTTTCTTGTCCCGCTGCAGCTGACGGAGATTTGGCTGAGTGCCAAATTCCGGCCACGGCCATTCTCTCATCCTTGCTGTGTGAATCTCCTGGAACGGCCTATCTAATATCATTGTGAGAGCACAATCCCTGGGAATTCTCTCTTCCACCTTCTTCCGTCGGGAAAAAGATACAAAAGTCTCAGGTCACGTACCAACCGACTCAAGAACAGCTTCTTCCCTGCTGCTGTCAGACTTTTGAATGGACTTACCTCGCATTAAGTTGATCTTTCTCTACACCCTAGCTATAACTTGTTTAAGTTGGTGCTAATGCTGTAAGTTTTGTAATATAGTTTCATATCACATGTTTCTCTAACAGAGCTAAAATTGCTTCAACACTACATTCTGTACCCTCTCCTTTCCTTCTCTATGAACAGTGTGCTTTGTATAGCGCGCAAGAAACAATACTTTTCACTGTATACTAATACATGTGACAATAATAAATCAAATCAAATTAATCACAACAAGAACTGTAGGAATTCAAGTGGAAATCCACCATCACCATCGCAGCAAAACCACAGAAAGGTAAGAAATGAAGCTTCATCAGCATCACATCGCAAGAACAATTTTTAAAAATATGATCATACAGGTTAATGCTGCATCGGAAATTACAGTTACAATCCTTTTGTGATGTAAATCATTATGGTTAAGTGTAATGACAGACATTTACATTGGAGCAGCGAAGGTTACTCAAGGACAATGCTGAATGTCAAAGCACAAGTTATCAGATTCGACCACCCAAATCCTGCTGGCGTTTACGCTGGCGGGACCATGGCACACCCCCACGGTTTCCTGTCAGCATGGGGAACATACAACGGGAAACACTATTGAACAAAGAACAAAAGAACAAAGAACAGTACAGCACAGGAACAGGCCCTTCGGCCCACTCTAAGTTCATAAGGTATAGGAGCAGAATTAGGCCATTCGGCCCATCGAGTCCACTCTGCCATTGGGTCATGGCTGATATGCTCCTCATCCCCATTTTCCTGCCTTCTCCCCATTACCCTTCAACCCATTACCAATTAAAAATCTCTCTAACTCCTCCTTCAATTTACTCACTGTCCCAGCATCCACCGCACTTTGGGGTAGCGAATTCCACAGATTCACAACCCTTTGGGAGAAGTAGTTTCTCCTCAACTCTATTCTTGCCTCTAAGTGGTCCATATCCCTCTATTAATGATCTGGATGAGGGTATAGTTGGGTGGATTAGCAAATTTGCTGATGACACCAAAGTCGGTGGTGTGGTAGACAGTGAGGAAGGGTGTCGTAGTTTGCAGGAAGACTTAGACAGGTTGCAAAGTTGGGCCGAGAGGTGGCGGATGGAGTTTAATGCGGAGAAGTGTGAGGTAATTCACTTTGGTAGGAATAACAGATGTGTTGAGTATAGGGCTAACGGGAGGACTTTGAATAGTGTGGAGGAGCAGAGGGATCTAGGTGTATGTGTGCATAGATCCCTGAAAGTTGGGAATCAAGTAGATAAGGTTGTTAAGAAGGCATATGGTGTCTTGGCGTTTATTGGTAGGGGGATTGAATTTAGGAGTCGTAGCGTTATGTTGCAACTGTACACAACTCTGGTGCGGCCGCACTTGGAGTACTGTGTGCAGTTCTGGTCCCCACATTACAGGAAGGATGTGGAGGCTTTGGAGAGGGTGCAGAGGAGGTTTACCAGGATGTTGCCTGGTATGGAGGGGAGATCCTATGAGGAGAGGCTGAGGGATTTGGGATTGTTTTCGCTGGAAAGGCGGCGGCTAAGAGGGGATCTTATTGAAACATATAAGATGATTAGAGGTTTAGATAGGGTGGATAGTGATAGCCTTTTTCCTCTGATGGAGAAATCCAGCACGAGGGGGCATGGCTTTAAATTGAGGGGGGGTAGTTATAGAACCGATGTCAGGGGTAGGTTCTTTACCCAGAGGGTGGTGAGGGATTGGAATGCCCTGCCAGCATCAGTAGTAAATGCGCCTAGTTTGGGGGCGTTTAAGAGATCCGTAGATAGGTTCATGGACGAAAAGAAATTGGTTTAGGTTGGAGGGTCACAGTTTTTTTTTTAACTGGTCGGTGCAACATCGTGGGCCGAAGGGCCTGTTCTGCGCTGTAATGTTCTATGTTCTATGTTCTATGTTCTATTCCCTGCCTAAACATGTATCTATCCAGATACTTCTTGAACGTTGTTATAGAATCTGCTTCCACTATTGACAACAGTGGGACCATAAGATCCCACCACCAGCGAGTATACACCACTGCGAAACACGTCACGGAGTGGGAAGAAAATCCTGCCCCACCTTTTTGAATCCAGCAGTCTGAAGATGGTTGTACAGCCAGTCACTGCATTGAATTTTGGTTTAAATTTTAAAAGATTATGCCACCTGCACATGAACGAGTGAAAAGAGCCTCCAGAGAAGGAGCAGAGCGACAGCAGGAAGAGCACATGAAGTACAAGTGAAAATGGTTATCCATACCGTCCGACAGCAATGCCAGATAACCTTCCCCCTCAGTCACTTTGTTCAGCCAGTACTCTGAGGTTAGTTATCTTAATGTTGGCAAACAACTAAAATCCTCTCACCAGCATCATGTGTACAACTGTCGGAATATGTATCTGAGGAGCTGAAAGTTCTTTATTAAGTTTATTATTGTCACAAATAGGCTTTCATTAACACTGCAATGAAGTTACTATGAAAATCCCCTAGTCGTCACAGTGATGTAAGCCTACTTGAGACACTAATAAATAAACTTAATCGCCGCACTCCGGCGCCTGTTCGGGTACACTGAGGGGGAACTTAGCATGGCCAATGCACCTGACCAGCACGTCTTTTGGACTGTGGGAGGAAACCAGAGTACCCGGAGGAAACCCACGCAGACACAGGGAGCACGTGCAGACTCCACACAGACAGTAACCCGAGCCAGGAATTGAACCTGGATCCCTGGTATTGTGAGGCAGCAGTGCTAACCTCTGTGCCATGGACATTACCAGTAAACATTCTAGTCCTCAATACAAATAAAGCAGTAATTATGCAGGGGAGTATAGTTCGGATGAATACCACAAACTGAAGCAATAGGAAAATTAGGAAATTGGAATAGGAAAATTAGGAGATGAATATTTGAGAATGAAAGATTTTAGCACCTTTTGCCCTGAATTGTTTTGGTTTAAAATATATTATCAGTTGTCTGTTCAGTGAACAATATCTACCAGATGATTTCAATTTGGTGACCTGTCTGACTAGAATCAGTTTGACCCAGAGAGGATGAAAAGCCACCTCTGCTTTTCCAGTAGTAATAATACAGCCCACCGCGCCACTCATAAAATGTTTCTGGCAGTTGAAAGTTCTTGTGGGCCTCTTGTTCATTTTCTTCCTTTTAGAATAGACTGAGCACTATTACTTGCTGCTTTTAGTGAACTAGCAATACACCTGGAACTAATAAAACTGCAAATAGTAATACTGCCCATGGATTTTTAGAAGTAAAGTAAGATTTGGCTGACTTGCAGAACAAGGCACATTGACTATGGAATTGACTTGTCCATGTATCCGTTATGGTTAAATGGTGCCACAGCACCTTCAGGGGTAGAAATTCACCTCGGCAGTAGTTCCAAACAGGCGCAATTGGATCAGCCACCTGTATCATGCAATGTTGATATTTAATTCCATTGACTGCAATGAAACTGAAACCTGGGGGGGCGGGGGCAGGTGCGGGGGAGGGGTGGGTGGGTGGGGTGGGGAGGCTGCAGGGTTTCCTGGCTGTACTTACCAGTGGGATCTTCCAGTACCACCCCCCCCCCCCCGCCCCCACCACCTCCCCCAACAGCAGCAGAGGGTGTGAACAATGGGAACTCCTGCTGACAGCAGGGGGACTGGAAGATCCTGCAGCCACGGTGGAGGGGGTGGAATCTCGCCCCCGGGGCTGAATATAAGGGGCTGCAAATCTGATATTGCCCTTTAGAGCATCGCCCCAGTAAAGTTTTACCCTGACGTTTCCAAACTGGGGCATTGCCCACAATTGCCCACAAATCCTGATGTGCTTTAGGTTGCGATGGTTGTGTTATGTCCATGATCCATCCCTAACGTCCCCGTGGAGCTAACTTATAATTATAAAGATGCAGGGCTCTGTTAGAATCTCAATAGTTGTGATGGCAATGCGGGGGGGGGGGGGGGCGGCAGTGGGGACAGGGGGCAGGGTTAAATAAGAATGAGATAACCAAGATGTACTTTTAGCCAAGTTGGAAAAAGCGACAAATGTGCAAGCCTGAAGACTGAGGAAAACTGAAATTAGGAAAGAGTTTTCCGGAGTGTTCTTTTTTAGTATCTCACCTCGACTATGCTGACTAGTCTTGAGCTGTCTAATGGAATGCGGTATAATTGGGATATTTCTGTTCACATAGAGTAAGAAGTCTCACAACACTAGATTAAAGTCAACAGGTTTATTTGGAATCACAAGCTTTTGGAGCACTGCTCCTCCATCAGGTGATGAAGGAGCAGCGCTCCGAAAGCTCGTGATTCCAAATAAACCTGTTGGACTTTAACCTGGTGTTGTGTGACGTCTTACTGTGCCCACCCTAGTCCAATGCTGGCATCTCCACATCATGCCCACGTACACAAAGAGAGATTCTGTGGGTTTTCCAAAGGCTGCCCTTTGCCATTTTAAGAGAGATGGAGGAGGAACACAAGGCATTGGAGAAGTTGCAGCTGGGGTTGGGAGGGTGGGGGTGGGGATGTGGGAGGTGGGTACAGCTAATGCAGTTCCTGATGACGCTTTCCCATGCTCCATTAATATCTAGAATAGGGAGCTTCTTATTTCTGAGACTCCTGTGTGACCTTGACTTCAACCTCTTGCATCATCCTCACTATCATTGTCTTTATCATTGCTCATGAGAATCACCATATCAAACATCAATTAGCAGCCCATTGGCAATGGACTGGGAGACAGGAGGGATTGCAAAATAGCCAGGCTGAGGCATCGGTCCCGGTGCCCCATGTCTACCCGATGTCATGCCATATTGCCAATGGTGCGAAATGTGGCAACCTGGCTGCTAACCTGGCAGTTTAGAGATATCAGAGGAAAACCTGCAACTCTCTTACACAATGGCTTCTACTGGACCCTTCCCCTCTCAAAATCCATCCCCATAGCAATATGAATCACATGGGGCCCGATTTTACCATTGCGTCGCACCCATTTTTGGGCGCGAAAACGTGGTAAAGTCGGGCGTGAAGCCATTAACGCAATCCGCGCCCACATCCGCGCAGATGCCCACTTTACCGAGGCCCGAAAATGGCCGCGATTTGATTTGTGCCCGAAACGGGCGCAACGGCGATTTAAATGCATTTGCACGCATTTAAATTGAATTAATGAACTGCCTGCCCAACTTTATTAGCATTTCCCCCTTTACCACCGCGTTCGCCCGTCCAGATTCGGCGTGAAACAGACACGCTCGGCAAAGGTCTGTTTTGTGCGCTGCAGCTTTGAAAGAGGTAAGTTCAGAGCTTCCAGCGGCTCTCTGACTCAGATCGGTGGTGGGGGGTGGAGGGAGGCCAGATCATTTTCTGGTGGGAGGGGGGGGGGGAGGGAGGAGGGAGGCCAGATGGATCTCTGGTGGGAGGGCTCAAGGGGGACCGCTGCCACTCTGCGGGCGATCAGTGGGGGGAAAGAGGGGGCAGAGGGTTGAGATCGGGCTGGGTAGCGGGAGGGTGGGTGGATAAGGGGGACAGTTATGTTGTGGGGGTGGTGTGATATCTGGGGGGCCATCACTCCCACTTTGCGCTCCCGGGCCACTTTATCCGCTTTTTGCAGCCTGGGAGTGATGTGACAGCGGCGCGATTTTCAAATTTTTTTTTCAAACTGCGCATGCACAGCTCAGAGTCCGATCATTTCAGGCGCGCTAAGCCCCGCCCACAGTGTGATTCAGACCCGCGATTTTTTTTCAGGCTAAGTGCGTGTGGGGGCGCCTGAAATCAGATTTCCCAGTCAGATCTGAATTGCACCCAGATTCAGCACTTAGAATGAAAATGGTAAAATCGGGCCCATGGGCTTTGTATCCAGGTAGAATGCTAGTTAGCCATCCTCTAGATTCCTAACTCAATTCTATCTTGGATTTAAATAGGCAGTTTAAAGTGTAAACTTTTATAAATCCTGACAGTCCTAACAAGTCCCAGGGACATGGAGACTAACAGTCAATCCACTGTCAGCACAGCTGCCTCAGTCATTGTTTCTAGGTTTGAATATCTCACACATTTTCCCAGTAAGGTGACCTGGGCCCCCATTCGACCCCTTCATTCTTCCATTTTGCCTTAAATTAAACAGCCAGCTCCAAATCATAACAATCGTACAAATGTCATGTTTTAATGCGAGATCTGCTCTTCATAAAGTGAGAGGAAGGATTTGCAAAGTTCTGCTTGCAAGGAATTAAAGTCAGGGGAAATGGCAAAATGTACTGTGAGGTCCTGAGTTAGTGATCCACGTAGCTTCAGGAAAGACTACATAAGCAACTATTAACATTAGATGATGAAAAAGCAATCACTGCCCATGGGGTCCCAGGAAGAAAGGGATGGGAGAATGGCCAAAATGTGCTAGCTTTCCCATAATCAGCAGTGAGTGACAGTGTCATTGCCCACCACATGGAATATAATGGTGGCACAGTGGTCAGCGCTGCTGCCTCATAGCTCCAGGGACCTAGGTTCGATTCCCGGCTTGGGTCACTGTCTGTGTGGAGTTTGCATGTTCCTCCCGTGTCTGCATGGATCTCCTCCGGGTGCTCCGGTTTCTTCCCACAATCCAAAGATGTGCAGGTTAGGTGCATTGAGCATGCTAAGTTGCCCTTTAGTGTCCCGGGATGCATAGGTTAGAGGCATTAGCGGGGTAAATATGTGGGGTTACGGGGAGAGGGCCTATGTGGGATTGTGGTCGCTGCAGACTCTATGGGCCGAATGGCCTCCTTCTGCAAGGTAGGGATTCTATGAATGAATAACTACATGAGCTTTCTCAAGGGGCAGCTTGAAGTCATAGAATTGGAGAATCCCTACAGTGCAGTGCCATTCGGCCCATCGAGTCTGCAATGACAACAATCTCACCTACTCTCCGACAGAGCATCTTACCCAGGGTAACACCACCACCCCCCACCCCCCCCCAACCCTCCCCCGACCCATTCCCTTCACCCCACGCATTTACCCCACTAATCTCGTTAACCTACACATTTTGGGCCACTAAGGGTCAATTTAGCATGGCCAATCCACCTAACCTGCATATCTTTGGGCTGTGGGACGAAACCCATGCAGACACGGGGAGAATGTGCAAATTCCACATAGACCGTGACCCAAGCCGGGAACCGAACCAGGGCCCCTGGCTCTGTGAGGCAGCAGTGCTAACCATTGTGTCACCTTGCCAGCCAGTCGTTAGGCTCCCTTCTGCATTTCAATAAACAGCAGCTATAGGCCAATCTCACCGCATTTCTGTGCTCTTCAATAGTCTCCTTCCTTTCTTTCCCCAAAAATATACTTTATTCACAAACCTTAATTTCAAAACATCTCAAATCAAGTATTTCAGCAAGTGCAATAAAATTCAACTTTTCTCCATAGAGCATGCTCCATTTTGAGGTCCTTCAGTACAATTGTAAGCTTTGATGTTTACACATGCATTCCACACAGCCCAAGAGTTCGACACAGTTTCCAGCCTCTCGATGCACCATAGCTAACAGGACTTAGATAGTGCTCTTTCCCCCATTGTACCTTTGCAACAGCCTCCCAGACCTTAATATGTCTCACAGCACAGCGTCCTGGACCTTGGAATGTATCAGTCTGCAATCCTCGGTCATGGACAACACTCCACACTGGAACAAACTCAGCCTCCATTCTCTACGGAACTCTGCCAGGAACTCCACTAGAAAACATGCTTGAGAGTGATACAAAATCACTATGAACTTCCCGACAGTCATCTCGTGGTGTCATTCACTGTCCCGAGGTCATAAACCTCCACCATTCTTGGCTTTTCAAAGGTTTCAATCATAACTTCTAAGCCGTTCCCCCTGCACATGTGCAAACACACACACATACACACACACACACACTCACGCACACACTCACACACTCACACACACACACTCACGCACACACACTCACGCACACACTCACACACACACTCACACACACACACTCACACACACCCACATGCGCACGCACACACCCACGCGCATACACACATACACACACACAGGGGCACACTCACACACGCGCACACACACATACACACACACACGCGCACACACACACATACACACACATTTACACAGACACATCCACACACACGTGCACACACACACATCCACACGCACACACACATACACACCCACACAATCCCACACACAATCCCACACACACACCGACACACACACACACACACACAAACACATACACACACACACATATATACACACATGTACACACACACACATGCACACATACACACACATGCACACAAGGGCACACACACACACACACACACACACACATACACACACACACACACACATATACACATGCACACACACACACGCCCACACACACATATACACATACACACACGCACAGACATGCACACACACACACACAAACACGCATACACACAAGCACACATGCACACAAGCACATACGCACGCACACAGCACAAGCACACACACCACACACACACCACGCACTCACATATATACATACACGCAAACACACGCACGCATATACACAACATGCACACATTCACACACACACATACACACACACACACGCACACATACACACACGCAGACACACACACACAAACACACACGCACACACACACGCACACACACGCGCGCACACGCACACACGCACACATATACACACACACGCAACAAGCGCACACACACCACACAAACACACGCACATATACACACATGCGCACATATACACACACGCGCACACACACACGCACACACACACATACATCTTACATGAGAGTCATGCTACTGAACTCAAACTTGCAAATTTAAAGTGGTTTGAGGGCTGGATAAGATTGGTGGACCAGTCACACTGCTCCATGGAATGTCAGGGCATTGCAATCGCTCTCATGATTGTCGTGTGCCGTTTTTGATACAGCAACACATCATAACGACTGTTAAATCTCTGCAGTCAATCCTACCAGGACTTTTAAAATGTTAATGCACCATATGAGATTGTCCAGCTTCCTATTCTCAATGCTGAATACATTAAAGGTGGAAGTTTCTTGAGCTGTTCCAGAACAAAACTGACAGTTTTCATTGCTGCAAGTTCACCTTCTCATAGATTGAGAATGCAGAACCAGAACTTGCATGTAAATAGCACCGTTAACAAAGCAAACTGTCTTCATGGGAACACATATGTTTAAGTTTATTTATTAGTGTCGCAAGTAGGCAATGAAGTTACTGTGAAAATCCCCCAGTCACCACACTCTAGCGCCTGTTCAGGTACACTGAGGGAGAATTTAGTGTGGTCAATGCATCTAACCAGCATGTTTTCCGGACTGTGGGAGGAAACTGGAGTACTTGAAGGAAACCCATGAGACACGGGAAGAATGTGCAGATTCTGCACAGACAGTGACCCAAGCTGGAAATTGATAATAGGACAAATGACCCAAGGTTTAGTCAACAATTTCGGCTTTACAGAGCATTTTCAAGGAGGTGAGAGAAGCAAAGAGCTTTAGAAAGGGAATAGAGTCATAGGGTTGGATTTAAAGGGGTTAATGGTCCCCGCTCCATTGACTGAAAAGAGGATACTATCAGATCAGCCATGATCTTATTCAATGGTACAGCAGGCTTGAGGGACTGAATGGCCTACTCCAGCTCCTTGTTCATATGCTCATATGATCTGGAAAAAGCAGGAGCGTACTCCATCTGGCCCCTCGAGGAAACCTTCAGCGTCTCCCCAATCATCGATCAAGACCTCCCTCACGCACCCATACCCCACCCCCCTCCCCCCCATCCCCCTCACCTTGCAATGATCGCTGGCCTTTTCCACTTCCCACAAACCCAAGATTGCCAACCGCTCCATGCCCCAAGCACCCTTGCCTTCCTCATTGCCAGTTATGTACCCAAGCACTTGTACCCGTGGCCCGCTGTCATCACCTTCTCTGCTTGGTCAACTCCGGTAATATATCCATCGACGGGTGAGAAACCAAAGAAAAGTAATGATAATGATGTTCCACCATTGTTTTTTATCAGTCCCCCTGCAAATATAGGGCGCAGTAATCTGAGGCAGTGCAGCAAATTAGTGAACACTGGAGAGTAATCTGCATTAAATCAGCATGATCTGGAAAGCATGGATGGACAATTAAATACATTAAGATTGAAATTAAAACAAACTGAGCTCTTTAGAGGCATGGTGAGAATACTACAAATGGAGATTTGAATATTACTATTTTATGCCAGATAATGTGAGCAATGCAAGCCAACAGAAATTCACATGATATGGTTACACAAGGAGCAGGGATTTCAAGGCAACACGCTTAATATTTCTTAATACATTGGAAAACATAAAAGACAAAAAAAACAAGCTGAATCCTTATAGCCAGATTGTAATAAGGAAAAAAACAGCATCTTGCTTCTGAACAGAAGATGAAACGTGACAGTAATGTAATATTGTAAACACAGTCAAGATTTGTTTCAGATTGTTCAAGGCTCCTACTTCACACAAACCTGTATATACATGGTGTGCATTATCTTGTCTTAAAATAGGAATTCCCTTCTTTACTTTCTGTTGCAGAGTTCAGACCCAACCAAGACTTTTGCTCCCAAAAGTGTTGCAAGAGATTGTCCAAATTTCTATTTTAAATCCAGAGGTTGCTGGATGTGTCGAGCTGTTCCCAGCTGAAGCTAAGGAAATCACATGAGGTGCACACATCACAAAGCAGAACCAATGTGATTCAAATGTAGAGTCACTGCAATCTACTCACTGAACCCCTGCCAGATTTTTCCAACTCAATCAAACTGACTGAATTTAAGTTCGATTTGATTTCTGCCTGCTTTGCTCTGGCTGTCAGTCAATGGTTCCCACATGGCACGGTGGCACAGTGGGTGGCACAGCGGGTGGCACAGCTGCCTCACAGCGCCAGGGACCCGGGTTCGATTCCCAGCCTTGGGTCACTGTCTGTGTGGAGTTTGTATGTTCTCCCCGTGTCTGCGTGGGTTTCCTCCGGGTGCTCCGGTTTCCTCCCACAGTCCGATGATGTGAGGTTATGTTGATTGGTCATGCTAAGTTCCCCCTCAGTGTACCCAAACAGGCACAGGAGTGTAGTGACTAGGGGATTTTTCACAATAACTTCATTGCAGTGTTAATGTAAACCTACTTATAACACTAATAAATAAACTTCAAAAGGTTGATGTTTTTCAAACTATTTCTGAACTGGGCCTGTGACTTCTTCCGAACCAAAATGTGACAATATTCAGTGATACCACCTTAATATTAAATACATACTAACGCGACGAGGCCTGGGAGACGGTGATAGTGGCAGTCAGTGCCTGTGCACTGGCACGGAGGACAGGTCACCAGTGCTGCAAGAAATTGAATGACCTCATTCAGGCAGCAAGGTAAGTGTCAAACTCAAAGTGTAATTAATAGTCACAAGTAGGCTTACATTAACACTGCAATGAAGTTACTGTGAAAATCCCGCAGTCCCCACACTCCGGTGCCTGTTTGGTTACACTGAGGGAGAATTTAGCACGGCCAATGCACCTAACCAACGCGTCTTTCGGACTGTGGGAGGAAATCGGAGCACCCGGAGGAAACCCATACAGACACGGGGAGAACGTGCAGACTCCGCACAGACAGTGATCCAAGCCGGGAATTGAACCCAGGTCCCTGGCACTGTGAGGTAGCAGTGCGAACTACTGTGCCACTGTGCCGCCTCCAACAAACCAAAGCCTAGAATTATTAAGATCCACTATTTCCTATAGTGACAGCATTGATAGAAACACAAAGACTGCGAGAAAAATTTCTTCAAAGTTGCTGCTGCTGTCCATCATATCTTGTTGCCTTTGTTACGAAGCACTCTATTGTTTGAAGCAATTTTAGCTCTGTTAGAGAAACTTCTGATATGAAACTATATTACAAAACTTACAGCATTAGCACCAACTTAAACAAAATAACATTCAGACCAGTGATCACGCATCAGACAGATCAGACCAGATCTGACACACACTCAGATATGGGATGCAGATGTTATGCTGCAGTTATACAAAACCCTAGTTCGACCCCAATTGATTTGATTTGATTTGATTTATTATCGTCACATGTATTAACATACAGTGAAAAGTATTGTTTCTTGCGTGCTATACAAGGAAAGCATACCATTCATAGAGAAGGAAACTACAGAGTGCAGAATGTAGTGTTACAGTCATAGCTAGGGTGTAAAGAAAGATCAACTTAATGCGAGGTAGGTCCATTCAAAGGTCTGACAGCAGCAGGGAAGAATCTGTTCTTGAGTCGGTTGGTACGTGACCTGAGACTTTTGTATCTTTTTCCCGACGGAAGAAGGTGGAAGAGAGAATGTCCGGGGTGCATGGGGTCCATAATTATGCTGGCTGCTTTGCTGGGGCAGCGGGAAGTGCAGACAGAGTCAATGGATGGGAGGCTGGTTTGCGTGATGGATTGAGCTACATTCACGACCTTTTGTAGTTCCTTGCGGTCTTGGGCAGAGCAGGAGCCACGCCAAGCTGTGAGACGACCAGAAAGAATGCTTTCTCTGGTGTATCTGTAAAAGTTGGTGAGTGTCATAGATGTCATGCCAAATTTCTTTAGTCTTCTGAGAAAGTAGAGGCATTGATGAGCTTTCTTAACTATAGTGTCGGCATGGGGGGACCAAGACAGGTTGTTGGTGATCTGGACACCTAAAAACTTGAAGCTCTCAACCCTTTCTACTTCATCCCTGTTGATGTAGACTGGTGCATGTTCTCCTCTATTCTTCCTGAAGTCGATGACAATCTCTTTTGTTTTGTTGAAATTGAGGGAGAGATTATTGTCGCCACATTCTCTATCTCATTCCTGTACTCTGTCTCATCATTGTTTGAGATCCGACCCACCACGGTGGTGTTGTCAGCAAACTTGAAAATCAAATTGGAGGGGAATTTGGTATAACGAGTATAGTAGGAGGCTGAGAACACAACACTTAGAGTGCTGTGAGCAAGTATGGGCAGTAAGAAGTTTAACAACACCAGGTTAAAGTCCAACAGGTTTATTTGGTAGCAAAAGCCACACAAGCTTTCGAGGCTCTGAGCCCCTTCTTCAGGTGAGTGGGAATTCTGTTCACAAACAGAACTTATAAGACACAGACTCAATTTACATGAATAATGGTTGGAATGCGAATACTTACAACTAATCCAGTCTTTAAGAAACAAAACAATGGGAGTGGAGAGAGCATCAAGACAGGCTAAAAAGATGTGTATTGTCTCCAGACAAGACAGCCAGTGAAACTCTGCAGGTCCACGCAACTGTGGGAGTTACAAATAGTGTGACATAAATTCTGATTCTAGGATCGCATGATAAAGACTCAGGAGGAAAAAAGCAGAAATATTTATGTGAAATAGTGTGACATAAACCCAATATCCCGGTTGAGGCCGTCCTTGTGTGTGCGGAACCTGGCTATCAGTTTCTGCTCCGCGACTCTGCGCTGTCGTGTGTCGCGAAGGCCGCCTTGGAGAACGCTTACCCGAATATCAGAGGCCGAATGCCCGTGACCGCTGAAGTGCTCCCCAACAGGAAGAGAACAGTCTTGCCTGGTGATTGTCGAGTATGGGCACCACACCTTAGGAAGGGAGTTTTGGCCCTGGAGGGAGTTCAGTGCAGATTTGCAAGAATGATACCTGGATTTCAGGGGTTAAGTTACGAGGAGAGATTAGACAAATTAGGCTTTTATTTTCTTGAATTCAGAAGGTTGAGGGGTGATCTGACAGAAGTCTACAAAATATTTACAGGGAAGGACAGGGTGGATAAGAATAAACTGTTCCCATTAGTTGAAGGCTCTAGAAACAGGGACGATAATCTAAAAATTAGGGCCAAGACATTGAGGAGAGATGTTTGAAACACTTCTACATGCAGAGAGTGGGGCAGGTTTGGAACTCTCTTCCTCAAACGGAGGTGGATGCTGCTTCAATTGTTAGATTTAAGTCTGAGATAGACCCATTTTTATTGAGCTGGGGCATCAAGGGATATGGGCCTAGGGCAGGTACATGGAGTTAGGCCACAGATCAGCCATGATCTTATTGAATGGTGGAGTGGGCTCGAGGGGCTGAATGGCCTCCTCCCATTCCTATGTTCCTAGTAGCCAATTTATGTACAGTATATCAATGGAAACTGCCCTATACCTTAGTCCAAATTGATGGACCAAATAACATCACTAAATAGGATTGGGTAACAACTGTGGTTAGGTACTGGTAAGATAGAAGGGCAGATGATAAAAATATCTGTACAGTCTACGACTTACTGACAAATTGAACATGGACAAACAGCATCATGAAGAAATGCTTTGTTTTCAATTGATCTACATCAGTTGAATAGTTATGAAGATCACAAAAGTCAGGTATTTTATTCAACTGTAAAATCCTGACTTTTGGGGTACATTCTGCCTCAATGTTGAATAGCATGAAGAAATGTTTTGGAATTTTGGATTTTTAAAAATTCATTTGTGGGACATGGGCATCGCTGGCTGGCCAGCATTTATTGCCCATCCCTAGTTGCCCGAGGGGCAGTTGCGAGTCAACCACATTGCTGTGGCTCTGGAGTCATATGTAGGCCAGACTGGGTAAGGACGGCAGATTTCCTTCCCTAAAGGACATTAATGAACCAGATGGGCTTTTCCGACAATCGACAATGGTTTCATGGTCATCAGCAGATTCTTAATTCTGGATTTTAAAAAATTGAATTCAAATTCCACCATCTGCCGTGGCGGGATTGGAACCCGGGTCCCCAGAACATTCGCTGAGTTTCTGGATTAATAGTCTAGTCATAATATCACTTGGCCATCGCCTCCCCGATTCTAGATGTTTCTGGTGAGAAAGCTGCTCAAAACAATATAGAAGAGAAATCTGTGGGATGAATATCAATGCTGGCTCACAAATAAACTGTTGCAGGTAACAATCCTTAGATTCGAATGGCCAGCAATAATTGGAAATAAACAACTAAACTCAAGAAATTGTGATGAATTATGCAGCCTGTTATAAGCCAGGTAGGAGATTGATTAAATTGTATTGGCGATGTTACTGCTGACGTTTAATTTCTTGTTCCACAGATATTAAGTACAAGACTTAATAATATATGTGCAAACCAGATTGTTGTAACCACCCTCCCATATAGCTTTCACCCTGTTAATGTTGTAGTCCGTGACAATCATCCTTGCTGTGAACTTATTAAGATGAAGCTACTCATCCAGCAAGCACTATAAAATCTTAATTACTACCCTGGGTTCTAACCACTGACTTGGCTATCACTGCTGGCAACCTTGCTGACACTTCATTCAAGTTCTTTATTTTATCCTTCTCCGCACTATTTCTGCTCTGACCACTGCTGTTTCGTTTCTTCTCAAATATTTATTATTTTAACATTTTGCTCAAATTCTGGATCAATTGCAAATCTTTTCAGTGGCTGAGGTTCAGGTGTGGAGGGTGTGAAACTGGTCTCTGTAGCCCCCCCTGCTGCCATAGGAGCATCAGAGCAAGAAAGATGTGCCACCCACAATTGCCACCATTTAGAGTCATAGAGTCATAGAGGTTTACAGCATGGAAACAGGCCCTTCGGCCCAACTTGTCCATGCCACTCAGTTTTTTACCACTAAGCTAGACCCAATTGCCCGCATTTGGCCCATATCCCTCCATACCCATCTTACTCATGTAACTGTCTAAATGCTTTTCAAAAGACAAAATTGTACCCGCCTCTACTACTGCCACTGACAGCTCGTTCCAGACACTCACCACCCTGTGTGTGAAACAATTGCCCCTCTGGACCCTTTTGTATCTCTCCCCTCTCACCATATACCTATGCCCTCTGGTTTTAGACTCCCCTACCTTTGGGAAGGATGTTGACTATCTAGCTGATCTATACCCCACTTCTGGCATATGCTGAAAGGGACACGAGTGCTGGTACACCATGTGTGCACCAGAAAAGTCAAGATGTTTAACAGCCTTTCCCAATGATTCAACATTAGTTCCAAGTACTTTGTCTGCAAGTGTGCAATGGCCACCTCTATGGACTCCCAGCTGAACAGATGTTTAGGAGGGTGAGGTTCCCACTGACAGTGTTATTAAAGAGTCACTTGCAGGTGACCATAAGATCATAAGACATAGGAGCAGAATTAGGCCACTCAGCCCATCGAGTCTGCTCCGCCATTCAATCATGGCTGATATTTTTCTCATCCCCATTCTCCTGCCTTTTCCCCATAACCCCTGATCCCCTTATTAATCAAGAACCTATCCATCTTTGTCTTAAAGACACTCAATGACCTGGCCTCCACAGCCTTCTGCGGCAAGGAGTTCCACAGGTGAGGAGCTTTTGACCAACTTCTGTTTAAGCTGAGTATGTGCTGTACTTTTGGAGGTGTTTTGGAGAGCTGGTGGTTAAAATCAGGGTGGACACAGGACCTGATGGCCAAGGGCTGTTGTCGTTGTAGTGTCTTAGAGTCTCATAGTCTTCCTGAAGAGGTACGAGGAAGGGAAGAGGGGAGGGGCAGTGTTCTCAGTGTAAGGTCCTACCCACCAGGAACTTTTGGAGCACTTCTCCAACCTCCACCTGACTCAGAAGCAAAGCTTCAGGCATCTCAGCTTCAACAAGGAGGTGGCCTTTGAACTGTGTCCCCTCAAGCAACCCCAAGTGGAGCCTCACATCAGGATAAGGAGCTCAGCCATTGTCATTGAACATTTAAACATCCAGTTCGTCCCAGGCAGGAGGGAGTGACATTTCAGACACTTCTCTGTGCCATCCATGGAAGCATTCTAGAGGTTATGGCGGACATCAATTTCAGAAAATGGGACCACATTGTTTTCTCCCTCAGCAGAACAAGCCGGAGGAGAGAGCACATGGCTTCACCAGGATGGTAGGACTCCCAGTGCTCTTGGACACCATCAACCAGTGTTCATGGCTCTGTGGGTGTCCCACCTGATGCAGACATGGCCAAGTCAATGGAACCTGTCAAACTCCCAGCTATAGCCTCCGCATCAGAATTAGTGCACCCCTCCTCCCCTCCCCCCACAGCCATATCTAAGCTATCATTTTTGAAATTAATTTAAGGGATGTGGGCATCACTGGCTAGATCAGTGTTTATTGCCCAACCCTAGTTGCTCTTCAGAAGGTGGGAGTGAGCTGCCTTCTTGAACCAGGGGTGATGGTGAGCTGTCTTCTTGAACCACTGCAGTCCCTAAGGTGTAGGTGCACCCACAGTGCTGTTAATGATTTTGACCCAGTGACAGTGAAGGACGGCAGGATAATTCCAAATCAGGGGAGTTAATAGTGGGAAATGAGGATATGGCTGAGTCTTTAAATAAGTTTTTTGTGTCGGTCTTCACGGTGGAGGACACAAATAGTTTGCCAAATATTAACGATAGAGGGTTGGCAGCAGGAGAAATACTTAATACAATTAATGTTACCAGAGAGGCAGTGCTGGGTAGACTAATGGGACTGAAGGTGGATAAGTCCCCGGGTCCGGATGGAATGCATCCCAGGGTATTGAAAGAAATGTCAGAGGTAATAGTGGATGCGTTAGTGATTATTTATCAAAACTCGTTGCATTCTGGGGTAGTGCCGGTTGATTGGAAAACGGCTAATGTTACGCCGCTGTTTAAAAAAGGAAGGAGACAAAAGGCGGGTAACTATAGGCCGGTCAGCTTAACGTCTGTAGTAGGGAAAATGCTGGAATCCATTATTAAAGAGGAGATAGCAGGGCATCTGGATAGAAATGGTTCGATCAATCAGACGCAGCATGGATTCATGAGGGGAAAGTCGTGCTTGACGAACATGTTGGATTTTTATGAAGATGTGACTAGGGCGGTTGATGGAGGAGAACCGGTGGATGCGGTGTTTTTGGATTTCCAAAAGGCGTTTGATAAGGTGCCCCATAAAAGGCTACTGAAGAAGATTAGGGCACACGGAGTTGGGGGTAGTGTGTTAAAGTGGATTGGGGACTGGCTATCCGACAGGAAGCAAAGAGTCGGAATAAATGGGTGTTTTTCCGGTTGGAGGAAGGTAACTAGTGGCGTGCCGCAGGGATCGGTACTCGGGCCGCAACTATTTACCATTTATATAGATGATCTGGAGGAGGGGACGGAGTGTAGGGTAACGAAGTTTGCAGACGACACAAAGATAAGTGGAAAAGTGAATCGTGTGGAGGACGGAGAAGATCTGCAGAGAGATTTGGACAGGCTGAGTGAGTGGGCGAGGATATGGCAAATGGAGTATAACGTTGATAAATGCGAGGTTATACACTTTGGAGGAAATAATAACAAATGGGATTACTATCTCAATGGAAACAAATTAAAACATGCTACCGTGCAAAGGGACCTGGGGGTCCTTGTGCATGAGACGCAAAAGCCCAGTCTGCAGGTACAACAGGTGATCAAGAAGGCAAATGGGATGTTGGCCTATATTGCGAAGGGGATAGAATATAAAAGCAGGGATGTCTTGATGCACCTGTACAGGGCATTGGTGAGGCCGCAGGTGGAATACTGTGTGCAGTATTGGTCCCCTTATATGAGGAAGGATATATTGGCATTGGAGGGAGTGCAGAGAAGGTTGATACCGGAGATGAGGGGTTTGGATTATGAGGAGAGGCTGAGGAGATTGGGTTTGTACTCGTTGGAGTTTAGAAGGATGAGGGGGGATCTTATGGAGACTTATAAGATAATGCGGGGGCTGGATAGGGTGGAGGCGGAGAGATTCTTTCCACTTAGTAAGGAAGTTAAAACTAGAGGACACAGCCTCAAAATAAAGGGGGGTCGGTTTAAGACAGAGTTGAGGAGGAACTCCTTCTCCCAGAGGGTGGTGAATCTCTGGAATTCTCTGCCCACTGAGGTGGTGGAGGCTACCTCGCTGAATATGTTTAAAGCGCGGATGGATGGATTCCTGATCGGTAAGGGAATTAAGGGTTATGGGGATCAGGCGGGTAAGTGGTACTGATCCACGTCAGATCAGCCATGATCTTATTGAATGGCGGGGCAGGCTCGAGGGGCTAGATGGCCTACTCCTGCTCCTATTTCTTATGTTCTTATGTTCTTAGGATGGTGAGTGACTTGGAGAGGAACCTCCAGATGGTGGTGTTCCCATACATCTGCTGTCTTTGTCCTTCTAGATGGTAGTGGTCATGGGTTTGGAAGGTGCTGCCTAAGGAACCTCTGCCTGTGTCTGATACACCTGCAACATTGGCTCCTCCTCAGTGATATGGAAATTGGTCAGATATGCCCTGTCTTATCAAACCAAGACAAATCCAACTGGTTAACATCTTATCAACCATTTGCCAATCATTTATAAAGTGATGGAACAAGTCATCAATCTTGTAATCAAATGACATTGAATAATCCCCTTGCCAATTCTCAGTTAGTGTCCTGCCAGACTCACTGCGTCAGATCTCACTGCAGCCTTGATTCAGATATAGATGAAAGAGTTGAATGTCAGAAGAGAGGCCAGCTTCGACATCATGTGACTGACTATAGCATCAAGCTGCCCTCAAAACTCAGATCAAAGGGGGTTCAACTCGTCAGTGGCTGAACTCATAACTGATACATTGCAAGATCCTTTTGTCGATTACTTACCAGAACCATGTTTGACACGTTTGGCCACAGAAAGCTTGGATATACACTCAGGCATGTCCACTTAGCTTGGTTAACGTAAGACCCTTGGGGTCCAACAGTGTTGACCTCCAAACATTTCCCTAGCTGTCAGCTTGGACATCATTGCTGACAGCTTCACTTGATGGACAATGCAAACATATTTAAATAAGGCACAAGATTGGAAAGGTCCAGGATTTACAATAAAGAGTCCACATTGAATTCCTACCCCTCATGCATACCCCTCACCCTGCACCACCCCAGTTAAAATCAGGCTGTAGTATGTAAGAATAAAACAAATTGTGGTTACAAAAAAATGACGTTTTTAAAAATTCATTTGTGGGACATGGGCATCGCTGGTTGGCCAGCATTTATTGCCCATCCCCACTTGCCCAAGAGCAGTTGGGATCAATCACATTCTTGTGGCTCTGGAGTCTCATGTAGGCCAGACCAGATAAGGAATGCAGATATCCTTCCCCCAAGGACATTAGTGAACCAGATGGTTTTTTTTTCCTGACAATGGTTTCATGGTCATCAGTCGATTCTTAATTCCTGATACGTTTTATTGAATTCAAATCCCACCATCTGCCGTGGTGGGATTCAAACACAGATCCCCAGAACATTCGCTGAGTTTCTGGATTGATAGTCGAATGATAATGCCACTAGGCCATCGCCTACCCATTTGAAATGGAAGAGACCAGTAGTGGAGGTACCAAGTTTCCTTGTATAACATCTCAACCAGCAGAGGCTACCATTTATTTCCTTTACAAAAGATAATTCTCCCCTAGTATGTGGGATTGAATATAGATACTGACATTAAAAAAAATAAAGTTTATTTATTAGACACAAGTAGGCTTACATTAACACTGCAATGAGGTTACTGTGAAAAACCCCTAGTCGCCACACTCCAGCACCTGTTCGGGTAACACTGAGGAAGAATTTAGCATGGCCAATACACCTAACCTGCATGTCTTTTGAACTATGGGAGGAAACCGGAGCACCCGGAGGAAACCCATGCAGACACAGGGAGAACGTGCAGACTCCACACAGGCAATGACCCAAGCTGAGAATCAAACCTGGGTCCCTGGCGCTTTGAGGCAGCAGTGCTAACCACTGTGCTACCCACATGCGCTCTCGCTCATTACTATATAACTGTAGGTAAGAGCTACTCCATGTACTATAAAAAAACATCACAGTACAAGTGGTCGCGGGTTCACATGAAGGACCAGACTAGAGCATAAGTTCAGGTCTCATGTAATAAATCATTTGTATTTTTCCTGATCTGCTTTCCATTAATTCAGATGACATTTATTTTCTTTATCACTAAGTTTTAAATTATGAATTTCCTGAGTACAGTGTATTTTACATAAAAGACAAACGCATTTTTACTGAAGCTTTGTCAGCGCTATGTGATAAATTAGTAATGACACAGGACTTTATGTTACAGCCCAGAAGAACATTTTCATGTCTTCTGCTGGCATTTCAAAGAGGGCACAGATTTTCCTTACCATTTCCAAACACCAGTGTGTTAGCACAGATGAATTACCAGAGTTTATAATTTACATTATGAATTCATAGAACTGGCAAAAGGGATTAGTGTATTGTATTTCAGGGGCGAAGATGATCCTGTCATTAATGGTCGATACTTTCATCACTGTTTAAACCTGCAGACTTTGCACGGTGATGGTGGTGCATGGACATATCAGGGATTCACAGCTGTGAGGTTTATCTGGCCATATACGAGTTTGCTCACACTCTGAAGACTTGGGCCATCAAAGTGGATTAGCCTGTCAATCATGGCGTGCAATGTATATTGTATTATGTTTTTTTGAAAATGTCAGCGAGATCAGAGTAATTTCTTGGCTAATTGCATCTTGTCTCCTCTTAATACTGCACTTTTAATGGTTTCATTACCTCGTGTGACAGTGGTTATTTTTGGGTTCATATTAAGAGCAGTCAACGCTCTCACATTTTGAAATGGGAGATTTATTAAGTTTTTTTAATAATGGATAAAATATTTTGCGGGGAATATCAATATTCTGAAAGCTCTAACAAATTAAATAAATGCCATGTGGAACATCGCAAACATGTCCCTCTGGTATGTTAATTTGAACGACGCAATTTATTACGAATCTCAGAAGTCCACCTTCCATTTCATCATTTCCTATCTGATGTTAAGGTTATCAAAAAAAAAGATAAAGGAAAGCTTTCTACTTGTGAATTTTTTTTTCCTTTTCATTATTTCTCTGCTTCTTAATTTTATAAACACTGACTGGAAGCTTAGTCCAAGTGTTTCATTTCCCTGAGACCATCTACACAGTGAGTGGTAGCTGTGATATTGATGGGAATTACAATCTAAAAGGGAATTGAGTTCAAGCAGTGTCAGCTCATGAAATGTTTGTTAGTGTAAGGGAAGGTAACATGAACAGGCTGATTCTGAGACTGGGACTGAAGGTTATCAAGGAGGGAATACAGAGATAAGAAGGTGTTGCTAAATGCAAAATATATTTATCACGAGTCCAGGTGCTCCCCAATGGACAAATGTACTTTGGTTTTGACCCTCATTGATCCATGGAAGTGCCAAGCTCAATCTTCTTTCTGTGCTAAATTGGCTCAACTCAGCAAGGTTAGGTCCAAAGGATTTTACAATTCCTTTAGGGAGGCATAATGCTTCTTCTTCACACAGCTATGGGGAGGTGTTGTGGCGCAGTGGGTTAGCATCCCTGCCTCTGAGCCAGAAACTCCAGGTTCGAATCCCATCCCAGGACTTGAAGGCCAAGGAAGGTGCGTTCATAACGCGGCCAAACAGGTTGAGCGTCAACCTGTAAATCCTTCCAATCACGCCAATGACTGGCGGTAACAGCAGGAGACACTCCTGGTCAGCTATACCTGACGTGGAGTCGCGTCCCTCAAGCTACAAGCCCTTGGTGACAGGCTAGCGACCTGTTATGGAAATGGACAAAATTCTGCCTTAGAGCACCAGTACGTATAGGAAGAAAATTGGAACTTGTACCTACTGGCACCAGTAAAAGTGGCAATGGACCCAATTTCTTTGTTGTTGTGGCCTCTTTGTTAAGGGTAATGCCATTTCTGCTTTCACATTTCTGAGCTAGCAAGGAGCCAAGGTTAATGTGACATTTCAGATTGCTGTTTCAATGATCACTGGTGGAAAAGGCACGTCTGTTGAGGTCAGATGGTGACCTGATCAAACTTGGTTGCATTACTTCACACAGGTTAATGCACAATGAATGACCATTTTCATAAGATAATAGAAGGTTACTTGCAAATGCATGTTAACATGAGTCAGCACTGTCAGGGCAACAGGGGAGAAAACTAAAGAAAAGAAAATGTGACTTCATAAACAGTATCATACATTTTGTATTTTCTTTAAAGAAAAAGGTTATCCTTAACAAATGTGTTTAACGAAGGAAGGCTAAATGAACATAAGTGTGACTCCATATTATTGGCATTCCAATTTTTTTTTTGAAAATGAAACTTGCTGTATTTTCAGATTAAGATTATTTATTATTATCACAAGTCATGCTTACATTAACACTGCAATGAAGTTACTGTGAAAATCCCCTAGTCGCCACACTCTGACGCCTGTTCGGGTACACTGAGGGAGAATTTAGCACGGCCAATGCACCCTAACCAGCACGTCTTTCGGACTGTGGGAGGAAACCGGAGCACCCAGAAGAAATCCATGCAGACACAGGGAGAACGTGCAGACTCCACACAGACAGTGATCCAAGCCGGGAATCGAACCTGCGTCCTGGTGCTGTGAGGCAGCAGTGCTAACTACCGAGCCACTGTGCTGCTCTGGTGTATTTTTATGAAGCAATACATTCAGTGTAGAAAAATAAAAAATAACTTCAGTGTCCAGGTAAAAATAGGTATTTTGGTGCCGAGCTTATTCACAAAACTCAGGGTTTTGATTCCTTGGGCATTTTTGGCCACCTATTACTCTAGAGTGATGTACATGACTAAAATGGCAGACACTATTTATTTTACATAGAAACATAGAAACATAGAAAACTACAGCACAAAACAGGCCCTTCGGCCCCACAAGTTGTGCCGAACATATCCCTACCTTTTAGGCCTACCTATAACCCTCCATCCTATTAAGTCCCATGTACTCATCCAGGAGTCTCTTAAAAGACCCTATTGAGTTTGCCTCCACCACCACTGACGGCAGCCGATTCCACTCGCCCACCACCCTCTGTGTGAAAAACTTCCCCGTAACATTTCCCCTGTACCTACCCCCCAGTGTCCTCTCGTAGCAGCCATTTCCACCCTGGGAAAAAGCCTCTGAGAGTCCACCCGATCTATGCCTCTCAACATCTTATATACCTCTATTAGGTCTCCTCTCATCCTACGTCTCTCCAAGGAGAAAAGACCGAGCTCCCTCAGCCTATCCTCATAAGGCATGCCACTCAATCCAGGCAACATCCTTGTAAATCTCCTCTGCACCCTTTCAATCTTTTCCACATCCTTCCTGTAATGAGGCGACCAGAACTGAGCACAGTACTCCAAGTGGGGTCTGACGAGGGTCTTATATAGCTGCATCATTATCCCCGGACTCCTAAACTCAATCCCTCGATTGATAAAGGCCAGCACACCATACGCCTTCTTAACCACCTCCTCCACCTGCGGGGCCGATTTTAGAGTCCTATGGACCCGGACCCCAAGGTCCTTCTGATCCTCTACCGTACTAAGAGTCTTTCCCTTTATATTGTACTCCTTCATCCCATTTGACCTGCCAAAATGGACCACTATGCATTTATCTGGGTTGAAGTCCATCTGCCACTTCTCCGCCCAGTCTTGCATCCTATCTATGTCCCTCTGTAACTTCTGACATCCCTCCAGACTATCCACAACCCCACCAACCTTCGTGTCGTCGGCAAACTTATGCCCTCCACTTCCTCATTCAGGTCATTTATGAAAATGACAAACAGCAAGGGTCCCAGAACAGATCCCTGGGGCACACCACTGGTGACCGACCTCCAATTAGAAAAAGACCCATCTATACACACTCTCTGCCTCCTTTGGGCAAGCCAGTTCTGGATCTACAGGGCAGCAGCCCCTTGGATCCCATGCCCTCTCACTTTTTCTAGAAGCCTTGCATGGAGGACCTTATCGAACGCCTTGCTAAAATCCATATAAACCACATCTACTACTTGATAATTGACTTACCAGTTGATAATTATTGGAGGCACAAGATACAAACATGACAAGGTACAGAAAAGATTTACCAGGATGTTGCCTTGTATGGAGGGCATTAGCTATGAGGAGAGGTTGGAGAAACTTGCTTTGTTCTCACTGGAACGGCGGAGGTTGAGGGGCGATCTGATAGAAGTCTACAAGATTATGAGGGGCATGGACAGAGTGGATAGTCAGAAGCTTTTTCCCAGGGTGAAAGAGTCAATTACTCAAGGGCATAGGTTTAAGGTGCGAGGGGCAAGGTTTAAAGGAGATGTACGAAGCAACTGTTTTACACAGAGAGTGGTGGGTGCCTGGAACTCGCTGCCAGGGGAGGTTGTGGACTTTTAAGGGGCGTTTTGACAAATACATGAAGAGGATGGGAATAGAGGGATATGGTCCCCGGAAGGGTAGGGGGTTTTAGTTCAGCCGGGCAGCATTGTCAATGCAGGTTTGGCGGACCGAAGGGCCTGTTCCTGTGCTGTAATTTTCTTTGTTCTTTGTTCTTTATAACAAAAAGACTATCCCCCGATATTTAAAGACAACCACATTAAAGTAACTGGTTGATTGGAAAAGAGTTCTTTCAGGTAATTCGGACTTAAAGGATCGAGTTGATTCATTATGAAATAACCTGGACCATCAGGTTAACTTCAGCCATGCCCTAGTGTTATCAGTAAAGATCAGCCACTTCCTTTATCATTGAAACCTTGATGACCACTTGTTGGTGGCGTTTTCAAGGTGGCCGGGTCAGAAACTTCAGACAATACAGGACTCACAAAGCCAGTGTTTCAGTTTAAAGACGTAACTTTTATTTTGAGCAGCGGCCACTAGGAGAAATCATCAAAGGGTCGGGGCAGCTCCCAAAGTGGAGCAGCTAGACTCTCCAATAACCTCTCAATATTGCGGTTTTAATTCCCCCAGTTACCCCTTGCAACCGTATGGTTTGATCAGTTGTCGGCAAATTGAAATCTGTCATAGAAATAGATGCTCCGATGTCCACCAACATGATGCAGGGTTGGTCTCCTAACATTGCTTCCACATGGATTCGAGGATTTTAAGGTGAGAGGGGAGAGATACAAAAGGATCCAGAGAGGCAATATTTTCACACAGAGAGTGGTGAGTGTCTAGAATGAGCTGCCAGAGGTAGTAGTAGAGGCAGGGACAATTTTGTCTTATAAAAAGCATTTAGACAGACAGTTACATGGGTAAGGTGGGTATTGAGGGATATGGGCCAAATGCGGGCAATTGAGACTAGCTTAGGCGTTTAACAAAAAAAAGGGCGGCATGGACAAGTTGGGCCGAAAGGCCTATTTCCATGCTGTAAACCTCTATGACTCTATGACTCGATCTCTACCTATAGTCTCAAGAACTGCTAATTGTCATTTCTGACCCTACAACTTCTGCAATTTAGCTGCTGTTATCTGAAATATTCGGGGTTTTGGGGTTGAGCCTCAGAGGATGTCTTCGCCCTGTTGGGACCCTGTCCTTCTTTACCCCCCTCCCCCACCCCCTTTCGCCCAGCAGTTTTTTATATCATGACCTATCTTATGACAATTGCTGCATTGTATTTTTTTACCCTGGTTATTTTCTGTGGATTTGCTACGGCAATCCCGAGAGATATACCCTTTCTTTCCACGTGCAAAGCACATTCTAGGTTTAGGTTGTCACTGATCATCTGTACTGGAGTCTTTTTGGGATTTTTCTGGTGATTGGATGCTGTTTTCATAGCCCAATTCATAACATCCCGATAATTATTCCCTATCGGAATACCCATATCTATGATTTGAGTCAGAGCTGGACTAAACTCCTCTCTGAGCAAGCCCAAAAACATATTGTCATCCCTCGTAGGGTTTTCCATCCCTCCATTATCTGAATTTTCTTTCCCCACATTCTTCTTTGGGATCTTGTTTAGCTAAAGTTACCTTTGTCCAACTGATGTGTTCTTGACCTATAGCTCACCCTATTGCCCATTTAAACTGCTCATATCCTTAGTCTTCACTACCATCTATGGCAAATATCCAACCTCGCCCTTTTAGAGGCTTGGGTAACATTTGCCTCACTGGTCCAACTAACTTTCCCTTTCCTAAAATTCTTACGTCATCCAAAGTCAAACTGTGAACCTCTCTTAACTCATCCATATTTTCCCAAAAAGCCAAATTTTGGCGATTACGAAGCAAAGAACTTAACTTATCCATAGGCATCGGCTACACAGTCGCCCTTAATGGCTCTTCCTCAGTAGATATAGTTGCTCCTTCCTCTCTACTGGATGATTTTATTCTAGTATGGAGTGGTGCTCCGGAACAATCCTGTTAGGGGGATTTCCATCTCCCTGAGTTACTCCCTTCTGATAAGTCTTCCCTAACTATTTCCTCCTCATCCGACTCCTCAAGGAGTTGGGGATATGATGGATTTGTGACCATCCTCCCTGTGGGCACACTTTTAGAGTGTTCCTGGGCAGCTTTTGCTGTGGCTAATTGCTTGTTAACTGCCTCTTTCTGAAGGTGACTCCTTATCATAGCGATGAGAATCACCGTGGCCATTTCTGGTTTTTGCTTCGTCTGACCTTTCCACCAGGCTTTTTGTCTGGATTTGGAAGCCTCTCAGTCATATCCTTTCTCTACCATTCTCCTAATTAATTTATTGTGCTCTGTTACTGTTGCTTGTATTAATGAGTCGTCCCTTCCCCATTTGAAATTGTCACTTTCTGCCATGCTCCACAAGACCACACGAGGGCACTCCAGATCTTCCAATCTCACTCTTTGGGCAGAATTTTACGACTTTTTGTCTAAGTGCTGGGCGGGCGTGTAACTAGGAGAGTATCAGATCCGTCTTTTGGGTGCATTTTCTGGTCCCCCATACTCACTCAGCCTGCAAAACTTTGAGCAAGCCTGTTGCTTGCTGCTGAAGCCTGTAGGTGGGGCTTAACACACCCAAAAGCCTGCAGAGGGAGGTAGTGCGCATGTGCAGCATCAGAGGTCTGCACATGCGCAATAACAGGAGCAGGGGTTTCACAGACAAAGGAGAGCTGTCAGGCCCCTGCTACTGCAGGCAGTCTCAAGCAGCTCCCCCAATGCAATCGGGAGGGGCCTGCAGTTCGAGGTGACCCCCATGCTACCCAGACCGATCGCGCACCCCCTTCCCCACCAATCGCGGACCCGCTGCTCTGCCCCCACCAATTGCTGCAGAGTGCCAGCAGGCCCCTCTCCCTATTAGCCCTGCCCCCACTGCCCCCCATTGGCCCTGCCCCCTGTCACTGCCTGGTGGGCATTGCCCAGGTGCCAGTCCGGTACTGCCCAAGGGTCATCCCCCTTTTGCCCTCAGCCTCTCCGGGGAGCCTCAATGACCTCCACCAGCGAGGCCAAGTTGACTGCTCCCCGTCCATGGGGACTGTGTCTATTCCTCAATAGCGAGAACCTTTCCTGGCGAGGCCATAAAGGCAGGCGAGCCTGGATGATCGCGCGCCGGGCTCGTTAATCTCATGTAAACGCTTCTTTAAATAAATTTCAATAAATTCACCTGCCTCTCTCCCATTTCCAGCGACAGGCTGACTGCGCCAGAAATCTGGTGATCGTAAAATGGCGCCGGTCACAAAAACTGGCGGCAATCGCGCTAATTGCTTTACGCCCCACTTTATGACCACGTTGCTCCCGAAAATGCGCACAATGTGATGGTAAAATACTGCCCTCCGTGTTTTCCAATTTCGCATTACCGACTTTTTCTGTCTTGCTCTCTTTGTCTAATTTCTATCCGCTTTCCCTTTCGATTCCCCAGACCCCTCGCTGGGAATTTCTCCAGGTCAGAGCCCTCAGCTCCCCACTGAGAGTTACCCTTGCCTCCTAACTTCTCCTTACTTGGGACCCCTTACTATGTTTTTCATCCCAATAACTCCAAAACGCCACAACTCTCCTGCCCCACACGGGGCATTTCTAATTCCTGGGTGGACCATCTCCCCCTCTAATTGGTTCTAGCCTCTTGCATTAACTGATGCGCGGCTCGACTAAACGAAACATACCAGGAGTCCGTACCTGATCTTTCGGATTGAGCGCACCCAACACTTTTTACATCTTATCTATGCTCTATGGGGCTAACAGACCACTAGCGAATGTCCATTATTCCCCCCCTCCCCACTTTAAGCACTGTTTCCTAACTCAGCGACCCCGCCTCCGCAAACCCTAACATTTGCTTGGATGGGTCAACTTACAGATCCGACAGTTTGATGTGTTACTCCTTCTAACTAACTCGGGTGGTAGGATAAAGGTACTCACCCTTTCTTAGGAGGCACGTCCCGCCATCAGACTCCGCTGACTCTATCCCGTCGTGCATCGCCAAAAGCTGCTGCTGGGGTTTTCGAGGTGGCTGGGCACCGTCAGAAATTTCAGACAAAACAAGACTCACGGAGCCAGTGTCTCAGTTTAAAGATGTAACCTTTATTTTGACCAGCAGCTGCTAGGAGAAATCACCAAAAGGTCAGGACAGCTCCCGAGACAGAGCAGCTAGACCCCCCCCAATGAATTCTGAGGGTATACAATTCAAAACAGATCAATTATAGATTTTCTTATCAATTACTTCTGCCTTCCATTAGCTTTAAATCAATCATCTTCAATATACATAAACCAACAATAATACCTGCCATATACTTCAGCCAATTGCATCTTACCCACTGGCAAAATGGCATTTCATTAGTCCTTAGTATCCAGATGCTTCCTTCCCTTTTGGCTAACTCAGCTTCCTCTGTTGCCTTGTAACCTCAACGTTAACCACAAAGTTCAAAGTGAACATTCCCATAAGTTTCCCTACAGGTCACTGCCAAACCAAATTAACGCATGATTCTGCATCTGGGCATGCATCCGTCTTATCTGGACAGTGAATAAACCCTATTCATGAAGTTTGATTAAGTGTTCTAAATGTTCTTACCGTTAGAATTCTGCTGATATAACTTGCATATTTCCAAGGTTGCAATATTCCCTTAGAATATGGCTTTGTCCTAATGCCCTTTACTACAATGCTTTGTGGCAATCTACCTTTGGCTTAAATGAACAATGATTCTTAAAAATACATGAACATATTCAAAATATCATATAGGTGTTTTTAAATCATAATCATTTGTTTAAATCTCTTACTGTGTTTCATATGTGTGCAAACAGCTTTCCTGTTAGCTTACACGTCTGTTTTAAAGTAATTTAACTCAATGCTGGTAGTTCTGTCAGTGTCTTAATGCCTAATAGTTTAAAAATCTTTACTAACCTATTAGGATTTCTTCCCCTTACATCACTCTAACTATAAGCGCTGGCATCTAAAATAAGTTATCCACTCAGTGTTTCTTTGCTCAGGACATTCCTGATGGCCCCACAACTGAGAACTCAAGGGGTATCTTTGGTGACAGTGATCTACGTAATAGCAAGTGCAAAAAAGAATTTGTACGTCGACATTAACAGAGGGATCCCTTCTATTAAGCTATGAAGTAGCAGATTATCAGCGTCGATACATTTCTCTGGAAACATCAAGCTTCATTTCTTTCCGCCAGTGAAGAGTTTTCAGGAAGAACTAATTGGTGGACAGCTGCTAGATTAGGCACCAGCCTACAGATGTCAGTGTCTGCGTTCTGTGTCTGGGTACTTTTCAATCATTGTAATTCTCTGTTTGGCAAGCAAATGAGGCAACGGTGTGAAACGATGGCTTATGACTCCTGTGCCAAATCTCAAAGTGTCCACAAGAGAGTTATAATGGCACTCACACAGTCGCACAGATAGTCACAGAGTACCCATTTGGTCCTTTCAAAATGTAATTCAGCTGCTTAGATCTCATAGGGGGCAGATCACAGTAAATCCTAGGAAGGCCTGTGAATCTTGTTGCTCGCCACACAAGGCGGAATGTTTCATATTATTGCTGTCACGTAACGGAAATAGTGATAAATGATACGGCTGGCTAATCAAGGTGATGCACAGGGGCAGGTCATGTGGTCTCCAGATATATCTGTTATCCCGTTACGTGTAATTGTTTTCTGTAAGAGAGTTTTAATATTGCTGTCATATGTCTGCAGCAACACTCTGTGATTGATAAAGGTGATGGGGCAAGTTTTTCCTCAGTTGAGCTTGGCTCTTGTACAGTCACCTGGACAGGGGGAATCTGGAAGGAGGGAATCTGGAAGGAGGCAATTGGAAAACTGCAATGTTTGAAATATTGGTGGGACAGTGATCTGCCTGAAAGTGACAGCATTGTGACTGCCGCTTGGACAGCGAGCATCCACTTGCATAACTCTGGAACGATAGCTGTAAACAAGTCAAGGAAGTTACAGTGACACAGTGGTTAGCACTGCTGCCTCACAGGGCCAGGGATCCAGATTCAATTCCAGCCTTGGGTGACCGTCTGTGTGGAGTTTGCACATTGTCTGCGTGAGTTTCCTCCAGGTGCTCCAGTTTCCTCCCACAGTCCAAAGATATGCGGGTTAGGTGGATTGGCCATGCTAAATTGCCCCTTAATCTCAGGGGGATTAGCAGAGTAAATATGCAGAGTTACAGGGATAGGGCCTGGGTGGGATAGTTGTCGGTGCAGACTCGATGGGCTGAATGGACTTCTTCTTCACTGTAGGGATTCTATAATGCTTTGTACAAATAGGGCGTCCATCACTTGCTTTAAAAGTCTCCACATTAAACGGTTGATTAATGTAACTCTTATTACTTGAGTCGATGAGTTTGGTTCTAGACAACTCTGCAGTTGGCTCAACTCAGTCACAACCTCCCATTTAAATGATGAGCTACACAAGTAACTGTTCCTCTGGTGTGTGCACTTACCTCACTCCATACATTTACTGCAGGACAACTGCCAATGCTTCAGCCTGACCTGCTTTGCACCTTCATTGGGTCTCCTCTTTCACCAGCAAATCTACAAGTACATGGGAATTCACCACTATTAACAAGCTTGGGGCAAAATAGCAGTTATCACAAAGCCACCTCAACAGCTCAACGTAGAGCAGAAGAAACAAATAATAGGTGCGAGTTCCTTGCAGTCTACAGGCAGGACTTCCTCATTGCAATTCTATCAGAAACTTGGACTCCAAAATTTCTGGTGATCTATTTTATATGGGCAGGAAGATAAAACCTCTCCACTGGGAGATTGCATGAAGAATGATAATATGTCATTTAACACTCATTCATGTATTGAAATTCCGTCATAGCCAGAGAGCCATCTGCAATGGCTTCTCTTCACACTCCTGTGGTGTTACCTCTGGTGTCACCCAAGGATTTATTCTTGGCCCCCTTCTATTTCTCATTTACATGCTGTCCTACAGTGACACCATCCAAAAACAAAGCAGTAGTTTCCACCTGCACTCTGACAACACACAGTTCGACCTCACTCCCATCTCTTGACCCCTCCGGTATTTCTAAATTGTCACATAGTTTGCCCGACATGCATTGATCACAAATTTCCATTGACTAAGTATTGGGAAGACTGAAGCCACTGTGTTGGGTCATCGCCATAAACTCTGTTCCTTAGGCTCTGATCCCTCTCTCTGGCAGCTGTTCAAAGCTGAAGTAGACTATTCATAGTATTTGACCCAGAGATGGGCTCCAATCATATCACTAATGCTTTTAATATACAGTTCAGTAACACCACTCACTCTGCCCCAGACTCAACCATTCTGTTGCTGAAATCTTCACCAATGCCTTTGTTATCTTTGGACTGGATGCGCTCCTGTCCCATTTTCTACTCTCCATAAACCTAAACTCATCTAAAGCTCTGCTGCCCATGTGCTAACTTGCAGCAAGTCTCCTCCACCCATCAATTGGCCAACATTGTGCTCAGTTAAGCAATGCCTCAATGTTAAAATTCTCATCCTTGGTTTTAATCCCTCCTCAGCCTCATACCTTCCTATCCCTGCAATCCCCACCAGCCCCTGCAACCTTCTGACATTTCTGTGCCCCTCCAATCTTGAACATCCCAATTTTAGTCACACCACCACTGGGGTCGTGCCTTCAGCTGCCAAGACCTTAAACTCTGGATGCCCTTCTTCCCCCCCCCCCACCTCGCCACCACCCACCACCCCACCCCCCTCCCCCCCCCGCACCCCCTGCCCCCCTGAAACATCTCTATTCTCCTTGAAAATGCTTCTTAAAACATGCATCTTTGACCAAACCTTTTTTTCATCTGCCCTAACATTTCCTATGCTTTCCCTGACAACCTCCATCCTCGCTCGTGGCTGGGATTCTCCGGTGTCGTTGAAAATGAATGGAGTTTTGGCTGGAATGTCAAATTCTTCGTTCGCACTGGCACTGTATAAATACAAGTTGTTGTTGAAACTGTCAACTCCAGTGGAGGGCCACAACTGGAAGAAAGGAAGGCAATGGCCTAGTGGTATTATCGCTGCACTATTAATCCAGAAACTCAGCTAATGTTCTGGGTTCGAATCCCACTACAGCAGATGGTGGAATTTGAATTCAATAAAAAATATCGAGAATTAAGAATCTACTGTTTACCATGAAACCATTGTTGGAAAACCCCATCTGGTTCACTAATGTCTTTTAGGGAAGGAAATCTGCTGCCCTTACCTGGTCTGGCCTATATGTGACTCCAGAGCCACAGCAATGTGGTTGACTCTCAACTAGGGAAGGACAATAAATGCCGGCCAGCCAGCGATGCCCATGTCCCAAGACTGAATAAAACAAAAGTGAATGCAACCAGAACATAACATGAAGTGGAGAATGGTTTCACTCTTGTCAATTATTACCAATGAAGTTTGATTTCTAAAGCTGAAGTTGCAATGTATCGATGATTAAATATGAGGAATAGATCATTGTTGTAATTTATCTAAATATTATGCAAGTGATGAGTATTCTGGAGGCCAAGTGCTGGCAATGGGCACAGGTGAACTTAAAAAAATCATGGTGGAATTAAGGCTGATAACATTGGGATGGTCATGATATAACTCTTCTGCTGTTAGAAATTTATTGATTAAGGGGAGGCTGAAGAACAAGTTGAAAGGACATTAAACTATAGCCAATTTTACTCATCCTGGATTCAACTAAAAATGAACACTTAACGTCTACAATCTAACTTTATTTGTCTGAAATACTTACCTGGATGTGTTATCCTTTGTCCTCCTTTTGCCCATTGGGCTGGAAGAGCGGTGCTGTGGTGGGTTCATTCATGGTAGAAGAAGATTCAATTCAGGAAATTGGATGGTTCTGCACAAACGCTTGTTTGTTCTATTGAAACTTTGCCAGATCTTTCGAACAACAGTTCAGTTAGTCCTGCTCCCCTGCTCGTTCCCCATATCGCTACAATGTTTTCTAGTATTTATCAATTTCCTTTTGGAAGTTACAGTTGAATCTGTTTCCTATCAGGGAGTGCATTCCAGATCCTCACCACTCGTGCAAACAATATACTGGGGAGGTGATGGAGATAGTGGTATCGCAGGACTATTAACCCAGGAACTCAGCGAATGTTCTGTGGACCCAGGTTTGAATCCTGCTAGGGCAGCTGGTGGAAGTTTAAAGTTTATTTATTTATTAGTCACAAGTAAGGTGTACATTAAGACTGCAATTAAGTTACTGTGGAATTCCATGAGTTGCCTATTCGGGCCAATGCACCTAACCAGTGCGTCTTTCAGAATGTTGGAGGAAACCAGAGCACCCGGAGGAAACCCACACAGACACGGGGAGAACATGCAAACTCCACACAGACAGTGGCCCAAGCCAGGAATTGAACCCAGGTCCCTGGCGCTGTGAGGCAACAGTGCTAACCACTGTGCTATCGTGCTGCCCCAATTTTATTGAAAAATTGTGCTTTGTAGTAATGCTGACTTTTTCATGAAATATATCAATGGAAGCAATTTCACCCTTAATACCTATTAAACGAAAAGATTCTTTACCGAATTTATTTAATTTTAATTAATATGTGACATTGCAGAGTGGACATTATGTGCATTCTGTCATGCACTCCCAACAGAGAAGTCGCACTCACAAAGTAAAGTTTTTTTTATAAAAGTTAAAGGAATTTGAACTCAATAAAAAATATCTGGAATTAAGAATCTACTGATGACCATGAAAGCATTGTCGATTGTCGGAAAAACCTTTGACAAAGCTTTGACAAAGGGTCATCTGGACTCGAAATGTCAGCTCTTTTCTCTCCTTACAGATGCTGCCAGACTTGCTGAGATTTTCCAGCATTTTCTCTTTTGGTTTCAGATTCCAGCATCCGCAGTAATTTGCTTTTATCCCATTTCTCTATGTAGTCCGCTGTAATAAGTCTTTGGAGGCAGAAGTCCCTTCACCAAAATCCCTTTATTTACAATTCCAACAACAGTACACAGAGTGCTATCAGGCAGCAGAGGAACTGATACTCCCGCTTAAATACAAGGAAAAGACTCCCTGATTGGCCCATCAATTGCCTCCTTAATCAGGGAGTTCATATTCCAATAGGCCAACCTCAATGGACTGAGTGAAGACATTACATCCACTGAAACATCAGAGGAGGAAGATCAAATGATTGAAGCTATTTTGTTGTATGGGTTGACAAGGGACTGTCTTGATTGTGGCTTTTTCAAAAATATCTGCTTTAGGTGATGTTAGATGTGGAGGGCCAACATGGAGATAGTAACTGGTCACTCAGAAATTGCGAAGTCCCCAAAATCTGTACCCCCCTGGAAATCTATGACTCATTCCTTTCTCTGGTGTGTGAACAGAATTTGGGTTGCGACCTTTAGTCTCTCCTGTTTGTGTCTGTTACTTTTAATCCTTCCTGCCATCTACTTGATGTTCTCCGTCAGATCATTCCTCAGAATTGTCTGAGGTTACACACAAAGAGTTGATGATTCCTACCCTGTAGATTAATGATGACTCATTTTGACACCATTCTATCCAGAATTTCCAAAGTAACATTCATTTTTAAGCTGCCAACCCCATGTAGATCGTTTTTGTTCTCTGTGACCTCTGCCACGAAACTTGGTGTTAAAACAAGCCTTCCTCTGGTTTTAATCTTTTAGCACTGCTGCTCAGAATGTTGCTTCACTCGGTTATTTTCTCCCCACGTTACATTTCATCAGAATAGCCTCAGGACTCACGAACCCTTTTGTTTTTTGTTTAATATTCTTTGGTGCCCATCAAGATGAAGGATGTCAGTGCTGAGAGCAGGATCCATTTCTGGTTTTGCTAACCCGTGTTAAGAAAAAAGATTCTTCATTGGATTTTGCAAGAGTAAACCAGCTTTCTCTTTGTCTCAACAATCCTAAAGTGAATAAAAGATGCACGCTTCGGTTCAAGTCAGTGCAAATGGATTATTTATGTCATTCCCTGCACCATCTTTCCAAGTCATATATTTTTGACTCAAACCCCACTCCCTGCTCCTTTCTACTCCAATCTGTTAAAGCACTTTTACATTGAAGATGTGCCATCAACAATAAGATCACAGCATTGCACTGTCAATGGCACTCTCTAATAGAAAGCAAGTAGCCTCCAGAAATGTAAAAGCATTGTAGATTCACATTTTGATGGGTTTTAGGAACTACCTTCTTATCTTCACTCATATCAAAACATTTGGAGATGAATTTCTAATGCATTCTGCTGATTAATTGTTGGTTTTCAGCCTGTACATGACCCTGGTTTGAAATATTACAAGAAGCACAGTGAGAAAAGATAGGGAGCACATATTAATCTGCATTTGGTCATTCCCTTAGCAGCCAAACAAGGATGGGTGAACCAAATGCCCTTGTCCATCTTGAAGTTGGCTCCACAGTGTTCAGGCAAAGCCCCTTCAAAATCAACTTCAATGGTCTAGATGGATGGCCAAAAAGCGTCTGATTTGATTTGATTTATTATTGTCACATGTATTGGGATACAGGGAAAAGTATTGTTTCTTGAGCGTTGTACAGACAAAGCATATTGTTCATAGAGTACATAGAGGAGAAGGAAAGGAGAGGGTGTAGAATGTAGTGTTACAGTCATAGCTAGCGTTTAGAGAAAGATCAACTTAGTGCGAGGTAAGGCCATTCAAAAGTCTGATGGCAGCAGGGAAGAAGCTGTTCTTTAGTCGGTTGGTACGTGACCTCAGACTTTTGTATCTTTTTCCCGACGGAAGAAGATGGAAGAGGGTATGTTCGGGGTGCATGGGGTCCTTAATTATGCTGGCTGCTTTTCTGAGGCAGCGGGAAGTGTAGACAGAGTCAATAGATGGGAGGCTGGTCTCCTCCCCTGAGGTCCTGTTCCCTCAATTCTCACCGTTCCAGAGGAGGACAAAGAGAATGCTTCAATGACACTCTGAAGATCTCGTTGAAGCACAGCATTAACATTAATGACTGGGAAAAGACTGCTACCAATCCTCACAAAATTGCTATAGTGCAGAAGGAGGCCAAAATAGTGACAACTTGTCGACCGGGCCTCATCGCGCTTTAACTCTAAACACCTTAATGATAAGGCACAGTGGTGGCAGAGAAGGAAAGAAAAGGAAGCAAATCCTTATACTACTTCATGGGACACCCTGCTCCAAGTGTGCAACGATCTTCATGTCAAGAATTGAAATGTTCAGTCACATGAAGACCCATGGTAAAAAAGTCCTGATCCTGAGTAGACATCACCCTTGACCCAAGGGGCAGACAACAGGTTCCTGACAGAGCCAGACGTTGTCATCATATCAATCCAACAGCATTGAAGATTCAGTGGCCAAATCCTCCAAGGACCCAAAATATCCATAATGAAGCTTCTGTTCTTCTTTGGGTTTTCTGCCTGAAAGTAGATCTGTCCCCCAACAACTTAATCTCCACCCCTGGCAGGGTAAAGAGGCAGATTCCAAATCCACCCTATATGGAATGAGGGTCGAACCCTGTGCCCTTGGCACCAATCTGATTCACACCAGTCATCCAGTCAACTGGTCCCCCAAGGAGCCTGAGTTGCTGTAGTCTGGAGCTAAGGATCGTGATGGTAGAAGCTCGAATTTCTTTCCATCACTTGGGGCTGACCATGAACCTCTCACACTCTTACCACAAGCCATCGGCCTGTGTTTAGAAGGATTTACAAGTTGATATTCAACCGGTTCGGCTGTGTTATGAAAATTTAAATTTAAAATCAACATCTTGTAAAATTACACTTAGCACATCAGATGTCATCAACTCCTGGAGTGGGACTGGAATCCAGATCTCTGGCTCAGAGGCAGGGACGTTGGCACTGCAAAGTGAGAACTGTACAGTTGCCAGGGTTCGGTTCCCGGCTTGGGTGACTGTCTGTGTGGGGTCTGCACGTTCTCCCCGTGTCTGCCTGCGTTCCTTCCAGGAGCTCCGGTTTCCTCCCACAGTCCAAAAGATGTGCAGGTTAGGTGGATTGGCCATGCTAAATTGCCCCTCAGTGTTAGGGGGACTAGCTAGGGTAAGTGCATGGGGTTATGGGGATAGGGCCTGGGTGGGATTGTGGTCGGTGCAGACTCAAAGAGTCATAGAGGTTTACAACGCAACTTGTCCATGCCACCCTTTCTTTGTAAACCCCTAAGGTAGTCCCAATTGCCTGCTTTTTTCCCATATCCCTCTATTCCCATCTTACTCATGTAACTGTCTAAATGCTTTTTAAAAGACAAAATTGTACCTGCCTCTACTGCTACCTCTGGCAGCTTGTTCCAGACACTCACCACCCTCTGGACCCTTTTGTATTTCTCCCCTCTCAACTTAAACCTATGCCCTCTTGATGGGCCAAATGGCCTCCTTCTGCATTGTAGGATTCTTTGGATTTTATGGAAAGTGGTTTTTATTATGTTTTAAACAGGGTCCCCATAGCTAAGTGAGCAGAGGAAGCAAAATTAGACATTTGTGGAATTATAAACCTGAAGGAATTGTATTTAAATGGACTGTTCTACAGAAGATGAATGTAATGTTTTTAATAGGCCTTAACTCTCAAATTAAATATCCAATAGTGCATGCTGTTGGTGTTTCATTACTTCCACAGGATCAACACGAAGGAGAATATATTACCAGGTTTCTATGGGAATGAAATTCCCCTTGTCGATAATTTTATTGAAAGATTGTGCTCTGTAGTAATGCTGACTTTTTCATGAAATATATCAATGGAAGCAATTTCACCCTTAATACCTATTAAATGAAAAGATACTTTATCCAATTTATTTAATTTTAATTAATATGTGACATTGCAGAGTGGACATTACGTACATTCTGTCATCATGCACTGCACTCAGGGAAGTTGCACTCACAAGGTATATGTGTAGGGCTACAGACTCTGAGCCATATTTATTCTGCCTGTCTTGTCTTTGCTCAGTTCAGGGTGGCACGGTGGCACAGTGGTTAGCACTGCTGCCTCACAGCGCCAGGGACCCAGGTTCAATTCCAGCCTCGGGTCACAGTCTGTGTGGAGTTTGCACATTCTCCTTGTGTCTGCATGGGTTTCCTCCAGGTGCTCCAGTTTCCTCCTGCGGGTGAGGTGGATTGGCTAAATTGCCCAAGTGTCAGGGGGATTAGCAGGGTAATTGTGTGGGGTTACGGGATGGGGCCTGGGTGGGATTGTTGTCGGTGCAGGCTCAATGGGCCGAATGGCCTCTTTCTGCCCTTCTATGATTCTATGATATGCTTAAGTAACCAGCCTTGGTAAAGATACCCAGCACTGCTTTAGCAGCACTGTTGTTGGAAATGCAAAACAGTCGCTCATTTAGTCATTCAGGTTTGTTGAAGTACACAGCTACTGAATGTGAACAAACTGTGGAAAGGCACAAATCATACTTTTTGCTTTAAAGCCATGTCCTGCATTTTAAAATTCCTCCTGTAGATTATGAGGGTATTAAGATAACCTTGCTGAAGGTTCTAAAATCAGCACTGAACTGTTTAGGTGTGCTGAGGAGAACAGAATTGGAGGCTGGTCCGGAGCAGAGGTAGATAAATATAGTCATGTACTCCTTGGACAGCACAGCAACTTGGAAGAGGTTAGTAATGGGCAACAACGCTCTCCATCCAGAATATCTGTCCAGCACACTGGGCATTACAAGTCATTGCAAAAACCAATCCATTTCTCACAAAGTTCAGGTATTTTGGTCACTGCTTCAGCCGCATGTACAAAGAGCAGACCTCAAATATAAAAACAATTGGCTTTAGCTCAGAGTGGGTAATATGGGCATTGTGCCCAGCCGAAGAATTCATGACTACTGATTTTTCATTTGATTTATTATTGTCACATATATTGGGATACAGTGAAAAGCATTGTTTCTTGTGCATTATAGAGACAAAACATACAGTTCATAGAGAAGGGGAGAAGGAAAGGAGAGGGTGCAAAATGTTACAGTCTGAGCTAGGGTGTAGAGAAAGATCAGGTTAATATAAGGTAAGTCCATTCAAAAGGCAGCAGGGAAGAAGCTGTTCTTGAATAGGTTGGTACGTGTTCTCAGACCTTTGTATCTTTTACCCAATGGAAGAAGGGTGGCATGATGGCACAGTGGTTAGCACTGCTGCTTCACAGCTCCAGGGACCTGGGTTCAATTCCCGGCTTGCGTCCCTGTCTGTGTGGAGTTTGCACATTCTCCTCGTGTCTGCGTGGGTTTCCTCTGGGTGCTCCGGTTTCCTCCCACAGTCCAAAGATGTGCGGGTTAGGTTGATTGGCCATGCTAAAATTGCCCCTTAGTGTAGGTTAAAGGGATTAGCGGGTAAATATGTAGGGATAGGGGGGTAGGGCCTGGGTGGGGTTGTGGTCGGTGCAGACTCGATGGGCCAAATGGCCTCTTTCTGCACTAGGGTTCTATGATTCTATGATCTCTATGAAGGTGGAAGAGAGAATGTCCAGGCTGCGTCGGGGTCCTTGATTATGCTGACTGCTTTGCCGAGGCAGTGGAAAGTGTAGACAGAGTCAATGCATGGGGGAGGCTGGTTTGCGTGGTGGATTTTACAGACAGTTTTTATATTCATATAGTTTGCCTGGTGTTATTCTATCACTTCATTGCTTAAGCCATGAATGACCCATCTCTCGTCACTTCTCTTAACCACGAAAAATGATTTTGAAAAAATGAATTAAATCTAATGAGGCAGAAGGTTGTTGTTTTCCGCCTGCCTGTTTTAAACAGGGACTTTCTGTCTCACCATTCGCTATGAACATATTCCACCCACATGGACACATGATTAAATAGTTGATTTGACAGACACGAGTTTAACTCATTGGAGGGAATTTTGGCATTATTTCTACTGGTAGATGTCATCGGTAAACTAGCATAACGCTGTTTCGCCCGTGCTCGTTGTAATTCATTTTTGACCATTAACCTTTATGCTCGCATAATGTTTCATCGAATTTGTTTAGGCTGCCTTATTTGACAGATCACAACGCACGCTGCTGCCTTGAATCTTCAGGCAGATTGAAAATGTTTGTGCTCATTATAAGCAGGAGACTGGGATATGAATAGATTTGTGTGCCTTCTTTCCTTCGCCACTCGAACATTTCAACTGCAAACCTCATATTAAAAAAAGGCTGGTGTCAACAGTTAGCTGTTTAACCAAACCATAAGTATGTCCTGGTTCTGTCTGTTGTCAGTTTACACACTTATCAAACAAGGGAATCTTTATAGAATCTATTTCTGCTCTTGGGGCAGCTTTGTTTCAATAAAGGTTGAAAGCTTTTCCATTGTGTTTGGGCAGGTGGAGGTATCTGAACAAATAGCTAACCTGTCAGCATGTCCCTGAATTAGTCATGAGCTGAAATTTACTTAACTCAATCACAAAAATATGACAGATCACAGTCTGTGGATAGATTTTGTTTGGGTAGGGGTCTGTTTCATTAGTTTCTCTCCTTTCTCTGTGCTGTTTGGCACTCCCCCTCAAATAGCAACCTCCATTGCACGACTTGACTGGAAGATCAGGAGGAGGAGCCTCAAGTTTCTCTTTATACATTTGGATTTGGTAACCTAAGACTTGGTATCCCGACTTCTTCTCTGTAAAGAACCATCATTGTCCCACTTGGCATGTCATCCATCTAAGAGGAGGGCAGGGGATGGAGTGAGGATGTAAAGGGGGCAGAGAAGTGGGGAGATGATTAACAAGTCACAGTATGGTATACAATATGCCTTTGTGCAATTCTTTTATGGGAGGTTATGTTACAGCTGTATAAGGTGCTGGTGAGGCCCCACCTGGAGCACTGTGTACAGTTTTGGTCTCTTCTCTTGAAAATGGATATACTGGCACTGGAGGGAGTGCAGAGGAGATTCACTAGGTTGATTCTGGAGTTGAGAGGGTTGGCTTATGCGGAGAGACTGAATAGACTGGGGCTATACACATTGGAATTCAAAAGAATGAGGGGAGATCTTATCGAAATATTTAAGATTATGAAGGGA